>NC_089586.1:43211930-43325332 GCF_019320115.1 Miscanthus floridulus | reverse complement strand
GGGGTAGGCCAACTTGAGGAGGACGCCTTTCACGCCGGGATCACCCAAGCCTTCGCTATTGCCCATTCCCATTATGATTGGGAGATCAACCTGGATGTGATGAGCCAAGGCTTCACGCCTATCTATGAAGATGCTGAGCTAGATGAGATGGAGAAGGCGGTGGCTCCCCTTGCACGAAACCTGGCAAACAGGCTGAAAGAAGAGGTTCTCCCTTCGTGGAAGTAGTTAGTTGAATAAGTTTGATAAACACTTATCTGTAATATGTGAACAAGTGTTGGTACTTTTGTGTCCAAAAGCGGATTCATGGCTTTTGTTTCATAATTTTGTTTTATTTGTTTGATCTTACCTTCTCCCTTTTTGCAATGCGAAACTTATGCGATCCGACCCTTCCATTATTTAAGACTATAGGGCTTGAGGTGTTTAGGGGAGATTTTGATTGGCTATGAGCAAAAATTACCATAGCTGTCTGGGCGTGGGCCTTTTGCAGTCTTACCAATCTATTCCACCGACCTTTGCCACCAGTCTTGGTGCGAGGAAAAGGTCTGTTGTAATAATTTTTTGAAAAAAGGAAAGGAGGTACCCGTACCTTTATCAGCCCCCGAGTGAGATCCGGCCCCTTGCAGTTACTGGGGTCGGATGTTACTGGAGACCGGAGCGAGGGAAGTGAACTTACGTTTGTATTCGCACGTACCCCTTACTTGGGATTTTGGCGATCGCTGTGTGACCGTATGTTCGGTCTCATTGCTGGTCTGGCCTTCCCCGAGCCCCACGCGTGGTGGGGATTCAGTCGAGGGTTGGCTCATTTTGTGACTGTCACCCCATTAGTGGTTTTTCATGACTGGATGGATTAAGGCGACGTCACTTGCCTCGATGGGTCGAGTGATGTGCTTCATGAGCTCATTAATGGGGATGTTCGGGCAGAATCCGATCCTGTTGCTTTGCGACAGAGTCGAGAAAGCCCTCAGGTGGCATTCCGTTGCTCCTTGCCCCACCTTCCAATAGATTCCCCCTCAATGGGGTTTCTATGGGCTCGGCTAGGGGCTGGATTGAACTAAAAGGTTGAGATGACCCTATCCGCCTCAATGCAGGTTGGGCACAGGCCGCCAAGACTCATCTGCGTTTTCTCCCCTGGCTCTTGTTCGACGCGGGGCGGCTTCGGACCCTTCGCGGGTCAGCCTTCGAACCTCGATCTCTTGATCTAGCTCAAGCCCCTGAGCCCTTTAAGGTCTGATAGGGGTCGTCCGTGTTTTTGCGCGTTACCCCATCCTCGGTTTCTGCAATCAAAGGGGCTGAGCTAACGACACTTGCCTTGATGGCTCGAGTGTCGCGCTCAATGAGCTCGCTAACGGGCATGTTTGTGTGAAATCTGGGTCCATCATTTGCTGACGGGGTTGGTAGAACCCTGTTGTGGCATTTTACAACTTCTTAACCCGCCTCTCGTTAGATGCCCGAGCTATTCGATAGGCTCAGGTGGCCCGTTGGCCTCTCCTCAATGGAGATTCTATGGGTTTGGCTCGGGGTTAGAATCGAACAAGAAAGGTCGAGACGTCCCTGTCCGCTTCTGAGCAGGGTCGGGCAAGGCCGCTGGGGCTCGTCTCTATTTTTCTTCCCTGGCTCTATTTGATGCAAGGCAGACTCGAGCCCTTCGTGGGCCAGCCTTTGAACCTCGGTCGTTCGCCGCTCATATTGAATGAGGCGGCTGCCGCTTCGTGATGCGACACGAAGCGTTTGAGATGCAGAGATTTGCATATGCAATGCTCAGATGTATGGTTTTAATGTGTTACTTAATTGAAATGAAAGTGGGGTTTGGTAACATTACCTTGGTGGTATGAGCGATGGGAAGCTCCAACCAGATGTGTTCGTGCGGGGCCCTGATGTTTGTGATGATGGCAGCATAACCTGCATAAGCATCACTATTTTTTGTTTCCTGTCTCTCGGCGGTGATTTGAGCTGCTCGATTGATTTAGTCGACCTGGCATCTTCTCCTCGAAGGAGGCTCTGTAGGTGGACCCCTCCAAACCCTTCTCAGGAAGGTGGGAGCCGAGGCTTGCGGTGCGGGGAACTGTGAGTTCGATTTATGCTGGTGAACACAAAACACCGTAGCCGTCGAGGCGTAGGGTCCAGCGGTTTGTCCAACTATATTCAAAGTTTTATACCCACACGCCGCGCTTCCGGTTTTAAATGTAAGGAGGGGTTGGGCGAAGAGGGCGATAGACACCCTCGGCAGCCCCTGAGCAATGTCTGTGCCTCTGCTGTTGCTGGGTCGGGGCTCGGTAAAGAAATTAACACTCAAAGTAAGTAAACAGAGGTGCTTATCTTCAATGGTCGTTCGTTTGTTGTTTTGCCTGGGCCGCCCAATCGACCCATGCAGCCCGTTGGGCTCCCCCTAGAGGGGGTTCTGTCGTTGGGTCGCTCCGCGGTCCTGCCTAGGGAAGCGAAGAGTTGCCTGCATGCGAGCGTGCCCCAGTCCTCATGCCTGAGGCACATTAGTGGCAGGGCATGCCCAGGCGAGGTTCCATCTAACCAGGCGACGTCTTGTCGACAAGAGCGCGTCCCTCTGGCTCCGTCGTGTCCCCTCAGATTTCTGTCAGCATTGATTTCGCATTTGCATTGAATATGGGAAGGCAAAGAGTTTTTCATCCCACCCTTTTGCCTTTCCTTAGCTGCTGAGCCCCTTCTTTAATAGGGGGGGAAGAGGAATTCTCGTCCACCTCCTCACTAGCCTCTGAGCCGCCACCTCTTCTCCTTCCTTTCCACCGAATGCATCGGTTCATGAGTAAGAGAGGGTAATTCAGGGAGAGAAAAACTCACAAATCCGCTCATGAATCTGGAGCGTGATGTTGAGTTGGAGGTCATCCAATGTAGATGAGATGGTGCGAGCCGCCCTTGCTATGGAGGGACCACCGCTGCCGAAGGAGGAGGGGCACTAGAGGGTGCCGAGCGTCATCGACTTTGCCATCGTTCATTGTGTCCTTCCTTCAGCGGGAGGTGCTCCCTGCCCTGACGCTATTGTCAGGGTTGCAGCTGATGATGATGGTGTAGTCCCTGGGTGCCCCAATGGAGGCGCCGCTGTCGAGGTTGCGGCTGATGACGGCTGGCATAGTCCCTGGGCGCCCCAGCAAAGGGACACCGTAGTCACCGCGCATGGTGCTTGACGTTGTAGATGATGGCCTTCGAGGATCCCGCAAAGTGGTAGGACGTCACCGATGGAGAGCGTGGTGCGGTGGCCACAGTAGACGAACTGGCCCGTGTACATGGTCGGACATTGCTGATGGAGAGCGTGGCGCGGTGGCCGCAGTGGTACTCATAGCAAAGCTAGGTAGAGACTGTAATTGAATAAGTTTGTGGGGGAGCCCCCGAGTGAATAGTCCTTTGAATTTAAGAGTACATTAATCTTTTTCGTGATGAAATCACTTTGTAAGTGGTGAATTTGTGCAAAGAATGAACAAATTTTTATCTTTTGTTACGGCAAACAGTTTTTCAGCTTCCTCTTTTTGTAGAAGAGGTTTTGGTGCTCTCTGACCCTTCCCATGGCTCAAGTTGCAAAAAACTAGGTGTGCGGGTGAATTCATTCTAATTACGCTGGTGAGCAAGGAGGTCATAGCTGCTGGGGTGTGGGATTCCCGCAGTCCTACCTGTTATATTCAGAATTTGCACCCAAAATCCTAGCCATTAGGACATGTTATGGGAAGAGTGGAAAACTTAGAGAATGTTTGCAAAGGTAACACAAGAAATGTCTGCACGATAAACATACTTGTACCATTTGTATCAGCCCCCGAGTGAGGTCTGACCCCTCACAGTTTGCAGGGGTTGGATGTCACTAAAGATTAGAGATTCGTAAAGATAAGAACTGATAAGAAGAAGTATGCGTTTATTTAAGGGTAAAAACGATGTAGCTGCTCGATGTTCCAGGCGTTGGTGAAGACCTCATCATTGATGGTTTTCAACTTGTAGGCGCCTGGGCGGAGTACTTCCACAATGACATACGGCCCCTCCTAGGGTGGGGAGAGCTTGTGGCGGTCCTTGTTGCTCTGCACGAGGCGGATGACATGGTCCCCGATGTTGAAGGCTCGGTCCCAGACCCGTTGGCTGTGGTACCATCGCAATGCCTACTGGTACTTGGCCGAACGGAGGAGGGTGATGTCGTGGGCTTCATCTAGCTGGTCCATGGTGTCTTGGTGGGATGCTTTGGCCCCCTGATCGTCGAATGCTCTGATTCTTGGTGCTCCGTAGTTAAGGTCCATCGGGAGAATAGCCTCGGAACCGTAGACCATGAAGAAAGGTGTGTAGCCAGTGGCCCGACTAGGAGTTGTCCTTAGGCTCTAGAGCACCGCCGAGAGCTTAGCGAGCCAGTGCGTGCCGAACTTGTTCAACCGGTTGAAGATCCTAGGCTTAAGGCCCTGTAGGAGCATGCCGTTTGCGTGCTCAACCTGCCCGTTCATCCGGGGGAGTGCGATGGCCGCCCAATCGATCCGGATGTGTTGTTCATCACAGAATTGAATGAATTTCCTGTTGGTGAACTACGTGGCGTTGTCTGTGATGATGGAGTTCTTTACTCCAAAGCAATGGATGATGTCGAGGAAGAACAGTACAGCTTGCTCGAATTTGATCGTGGAGATTTGTCGAGCTTCGATCCATTTCGTAAACTTGTCTATGGTGACAAGGAGGTGGGTGAAGGCCCCGGGCGCCTTTTTGAGTGGCCCAACCAGGTCGAGCCCCCAGACCATGAAGGGCCACATGATGGGGATCATCTGGAGTGCCTGGGCTAGGAGGTGAGTCTGCTGAGCGTAGTACTGACACCCTTCGCAGGTGCGTACGATTTGCTCGGCGTCGGTTACTACAGTAGGCCAGTAGAAGCCCTGTCAGAATGGGTTTCCAACCAAGGTCCTTGGTGTGGCATGGTGACCGCAGACCCCACCGTGGATGTCGCTCAGCAAAAGTCTTCCCTGTTCACCGGGGATGCATAACTGCAGGATCTCGGTGTGGCTCCGTCTGTAGAGTTTGCCCTCTATAAGGACAAAGGACTTGGCACGACGTGCGAGCCATTGGGCTTTTGTCCTATCTATTGGCAGTGTGTAACAGAGGAGGTAGTCGAGGTAGGGCATTCTCTAGTTGTCCAGAGGGTTAGGCTCTGCAGTCGGATCCTCTTCAAGCTCCATGACCTCAGGGTCAAACGGAACAGTCGGCGGGTCAGCCCTTAGGGCTAGATCAGACGAGTCAGCCTCGGCCTGATCCGAGCCTTCATAGCGCACCGAGGGTTTGTGTTGGTTGCTGGCAAAGACGCCCATTGGCACCGGCTCCTGACCGGACGCAGCCTTTGCGAGTACGTCGGTCGCCTCGTTGAGGCGCCTCGGGACGTGATTAAGTTTGAGGCTATCGAACTTGTCCTTTAGCCGTCGGACTTCATGGTAGTATGTAGCCATCTTGGCGTCATGGCAGCTAGACTCCTTCATGTATTGGTTAACGACCAGCTGAGAGTCACCCCGAATGTCGAGGCATCGGATGCCCAGCTCGATGGCGATGCGTAGGCCGTTAACGAGTGCCTCGTATTCGGCCACATTATTTGATGAGGGAAAATGGAGCCGAACCATGTACCTCATTCGGACCCCGAGGGGTGATACAAAGACCAGTCCTACGCCAGCGCCCTTCTTCATCAGTGACCCATTGAATACATCGTCCAGCACTCTTGATCGACGACCGCTGGTGGCATCTGGAGCTCGGTCCATTCTGTGATGAAGTCAGCCAGCACCTGGGACTTGATCATCGTTCGGGGGGCATACCTGATGCCTTGATCCATCAGCTCGAGCGCCCACTTTGTGGTTCTTCTTGTGGCGTCCTGGCTATGGACGACCTCGCCGAGGGGGAATGACGTCACTACTGTCATAGGGTGTGACATGAAGTAATGGCATAGCTTCCTTTTGGTGATGAGGACGACATATAGGAGCTTCTAGATTTGGGAGTAGCAGGTTTTGGAGTCAGCTAGTACCTCGCTGATGAAGTACATCGGGCGCTGGACCTTGAGGGTGTGCCCCTCTTCCTCCTGTTCTACTACCAGGGTAGCGCTAACCACTTGCGTGGTGGCCGCTATGTATAGCAAGAGGGATTCCCCATCGGTTGAAGGGACTAGGACTGGGGGTTTCGTTAGAAGTAGCTTGACCATGTCAAGCGCCTCCTAGGCCTCGGCTGTCCACTCGAAGCGGTCGGCTTTCTTCAGAAGTCGATAAAGGGGGAGTCCTCGTTCGTTGAGGCGTGAGATGAATCGGCTAACGGCGACGAGGCACCCTATGACCCGTTGGACCCCCTTTATGTTCTAGATAAGACCCATCCTTGTGATGGCTAAGATTTTCTCTAGGTTGGCTTCGATGCCATGCTCAGAGACGATGAAGCCAAGCAGCATGCCCCTCGAGACCCCAAAAACACATTTCTCGGGATTGAGTTTGATGCAATTTGCCTGGAGTTTCGCAAAGGTTTGCTCAAGATCGGCGACAAGGTGGTCAGCCCGTTTGGACTTAACTATGATGTCGTCGACGTAGACCTCAATGATCCGCCCAATGAGGTCCCCGAAGCAATTGAGCATAAAGCGCTGGTAAGTGGCTCCAGCGTTTTTAGACCGAACGACATTGAGACGTAGCAGAACGGTCTAAAGGGGGTGATAAAAGATGTCGCGAGTTGGTCGGACTCTTTCATCGCAATTTCGTGGTAGCCAGAGTACGCGTCAAGGAAGCAGAGGGTTTCACACCCTGAGGTGGAATTGGCTATTTGGTCAATGCATGGTAAAGGAAATGGGTCTTTTGGGCATGCCTTGTTGAGACATGTGTAGTCGACACACATCCTCCATTTCTTGCTCTTTTTTCTTATAAGAACAGGATTTGCTAACCACTCTGGGTGGTAAACTTCCCTGATGAATCCGACGATAAGAAGTTTTGCTATCTCTTCACCAATGGCCCTACGCTTTTCCTCATCGAAGCGGCGTAGGCGTTGTTTCACTGGCTTAGAGCCTAGGTGGATTTTCAAGGTATGCTCGGCGATGCCTAGCATATCTGAGGGTTTTTACACAAAGATGTCTTTGTTGTCGTGGAGGAAGTCGACGAGCGCGCTTTCCTATTCGGAGGAGAGCACGGTACCTATGCGTACCGTCTTGCCCTCGAAGCTACTGGGGGTCTATGAGGACCTCTTTGGAGCCCTCCGTCGATTCGAACGACCTGAATGATTTCTTTGCGTCGGGTGCTTCTTCGACGACCTCCTCCCTGAGGGCAGCGAGTTCCCCGGAGGCGACGATTGCTGTGGCGTGGCCACAGCACTCGACTTCACACTCGTAAGCCCGCTGAAAGGAGGTGCCGATGGTGATGACCCCGTGTGGGCCTGGCATCTTCAGCTTGAGGTATGTGTAGTTGGGGACGACCTTGAACTTCGCGTAGCATGGTCGTCCCAAGATGGCATGGAAAGTTCTAGGGAACCCTACCACATCGAAGGTGAGGGTCTTAGTCCTATAATTGGATTGATCCCCAAAGGTAACAGGTAGATTGATCTATCCGAGTGGTGTGGCCTGCTTTCCGAGGATGACGAGATGGAAAGGCGCTTGGATTGGGCAGAGGCACGTTCGATCGACGCCCATTTCGTCGAGCGTCTTTGCATACATGATGTTGAGACCACTGCCTCCGTCCATTAGAACTTTGGTGAGGTGCTTTGGGCCAATGATCGGGTCAATGACAAGCGGATATCTTCCTGGATGCGGGATGGCGTTCGGATGGTCGGTCCGATCGAAGGTTATGGTGGACTCCGACCACCAGAGGAAGAGAGGTGTGGTCGGCTGGGCTGTGTAGACATGGCGGCATGCGACCTTCTGATGACATTTGGAGTCATAGGCCGTTGATCCTCTAAAGATCATGAGCCAGCCATCGGGCATTGGAAAGCCGTCATCCTTCTCCTTGGCGCCATCGGCGGTAGGGGCAGGTTCCTTCCCCTGCTCTCCCTTGTTGGCGCTCCTAGCCAAGAACTTGTGTATGAGGCCGCAGTCCTTGAGGAGATGCTTTATGGGGAAGGCGTGGTTCGGGCACGGCCCCTCAAGCATTTTGTCGAAGTGGTTCAGAGCACCTTCCGTGGGCTTCCGACCACCCTTGTGGTCAGCAGCAGCCACAAGTGGGTCCTCGTGCCATTGCTTCTTATTTTTCCTTTTGGCAGAACGATTGGAGGTGCCTTCGTTGGCACCCTTGTCCCGCCTTGCCCTTGCTGTTAGGAACGGTGAAGATTGCTCTGACCGTCTCTTCTCCTAAGGCGTGGCTGTGGTGAGTCCAGGAGCTCCTTAGTGGTCCATGGGCCCTTGCATCCTAGCTTGTGAACCAAAGACTCGCCAGGTTGACCCGGATAGGAAGGCTCCTATCACGTCGGCATTGGTGACGTTAGGGAGCTCGTTGCACTGTCGGGAGAAGCGCAGGATGTACCCCACGAAGGGTTTCACCGGCCTTCTGGCAATAGTTCTTGAGATCCCAGGGGTTCCCAGGACATTTGTATGTGCCCTGGAAGTTCCCCACAAAGATCTCCCTTAGGTTTGCCCAACCCTAAATGGCGTCGGACGGAAGGTGCTCCAACCAAGCTCGTTGCCGAATCGGTAAGGAACAGTGGAAGGTTGCGGATAATGAAGTCATCATTATCCACACCACCGGCTTAACAGGCAAGCCGATAGTCTTCAAGCCAAAGTCTGGGGTTTGTCTCCCCAGAGTACTTAGGGATGTTGGTAGGTGGTCGATACCTTGGCAGGAATGAAGCGTTGAGGATGTGATGGCCAAAGGCCTAAGGGCCTGGCAGGCCGGGGCTCGGGCTTCGGTCCTCGTTGCTATCGTAGCGTCCGCCGCGTCAAGGATGATAGCTGCGGTAGGCTCCTTCCCCTGGGTCACCATAGGTGCGTCTGCGGGCATCGATGGTGCTGTGTGCGTCGCGGTTGTGGCCGAGACGTTGATGTACTGGGACCGTAGCGCGTTGCCCGCCACCTTGCGGTGCTTGGTGGACGGATGCATCCCTGGCAGGATGCACCAAGGGGGTACACTAGCTGACATCGGGCTCGTGTCATCGAGACATCAAGCTCTCTGCCTGCTGACCTGCCGCATGCTCAAGTAGCGTGCAAATTTCACGGTGGACCCGGCGATCCTCAGGCGTGGCGGCCTCTGGAAGGCCATGAAGCAGGGCCATCGCAGTGGCAATGTTCTAGCTCACACGAGCAAAGCGGGGAAGGGTTTCACCGTCGGCGATGATCCTTCGGTTCATGTCACGGGCCACGACGCATGCGCGCCCTCCATCTCCACGGCGCCTGATCTCCTCGTCGATCTTCTTGTACTCCCGAACAAGCTGTTGTCTGACTTCATCTATTTCTTGCTTTCGGGCTTCCAGCTGCTCCACCCCTACGTGAGGTGGGGCCGCTGCTCCTCCTTTGGCTACGTCGCTGAGGTTGCCTGCCGGGGTGACCTCCTCCTCGGAGGCGCTTTTGACGTGTCCCTCGGAGGTTTCTGCCATGAAGCATTCCTAGGAGGGATGATGGCTCCCCCTACCGGAGTCAGAACCAGAGTCCGACCCTGAGTCTTCCGCGAGGAGGCCGTGGAGGGTTTTTGTGACACTTTCGATCATCCCCATGAACTCGTTATTCACGGGAAATGGGATCACGTGCTGGGCCACAAGGTGGCTTACAGTCACCGCGGCGTTGCGGAGACCGAATGGAAATGCTGTCGAAGCGCACCGAGTGGAGCGTTCCGGAGAGAGGGTGATGTGGCGCGGGGCCTCCCTGGATGGCTGGGGTCCAAGGGAGACACCGGGCTGGCCCTCAAGCCTCTGGTAGCTGGAGTTGGTGGAGGAGAGAGGCTGGACGGCTGCGTGGGCCAACACCAACTCTCCTCCTAGTGTGACAATGAAGTCCAGGTCACCGAAACACACATGTGCGCCCGGGACCTAGCTGATTACGTGGTTAGCCATCCAAGGTGTGATTTGGAGCGCACAAAGGTCCCCTACCTGGCACGCCAACTATCGGTGTTTCGAACAAACACCGGCTAGTAAATTTGTGATTATTGCGCGTTAGGCCTAGATGGTGCACTAAAGGACACGAGGATTATACTGGTTTGAGCAGAACGTCCCTACGTCCAGTTTGTTGCTGCTGCTCATGTTATCAGTACCAAAAATGGTTCGTAGTAGGGGGTACAAAATAGTCAAGAGAGGGACGAGTCCCAAGTCTCTAATAGAATGATCGAAAAGGTTACCGAGAGCTTGGTCGCTGCTCAGCTATGTATGTCGTGTCGTGTGTGTTCAACTTATCCGTCAAGAGTCGGTCCCTTTTGTTGGAGGAAGCGCGCCCCCTTTTATAGATGAAGGGGACGGCTTTACAAGTGAGAGGGGAAGGGTGCGTATGCTACCGAGCCTTGTTTTCCACATCTACCGAGCCTTGTCGCCCATACTGGCGGGTACCAGATAATGGTAGGCGCCTACAACACCGTTGATGCATGTAGAATGTTAGGATGGCTGCAGAGTACTGCTCCGCGTAGGGTATAGTCTGTGGTACAATGGTTTTGACTTATAAGCATTGCCCTGCCTTTCTCCGCATGCCTTCTGGTTCCTACGAGCCCCGATCAAAGGGGCATGGGGTCGGAGTCAGAAGTAGCGCTTTGGGCAAGACCTTCCGATCGGAGAGGGTGTCCGGAGGCCGAAGCGAGTGCTCCGATCTGGTGGGCCCGAGGGGTCGTGGAGCGGGCACTGCTCCTTTGGGACCATGGCGTGGTGATAGCACATCCATCATTGTAGAGGGCGCGAGTCTCTTCCTAGACCGTAGTGGTTGTCATATGTCCATATTGGTTTCCGTGTCTGAGGGCTGAAGGCGGCGCCTACAATACTGTTCGGACTCTATAATACTAGAATGGTCTAAAGCACCTATCCCATCGTACCCTGGCGGTACTTTTCCTACCATGGCATAGGGCATGGTCCTTGGTGCTGTGTTTGACTCGAGTGTCAAGTCATTCCTTGTGCTCATCCTTATGATGGAGCAGGGTGTACTTGTAGGGCGAGGCGGAGTCTGCCCTCGGCCGTTGGGCGAGGCGGAGCTAGCCCTCAGGGGTCGAGCAAGGCGGCGTCTGACCACCAGGGGTCGGGCAAGGCGGAACCTAGCCCTCGGGGGTCGAGCGAGGCGGAACCAGTCTTTCGTCGTTTCGAACAAGAGACACAGTAATGTTCTCGTCTAATCAGGAGTGTCAACGTTCGATGGTTATCAGTTTCACCTCATTGGGTACCCCAGTATTAGGTCCCCGACACTTGTAGTACTAGTTGCATAGGTTTGTGTGACCTTGCCAACTAGAATTGTTTAGGTGAACTCTAACTAGCCTGGCACCTTAGTTGCTTTATTAGGATCTTTGTAAGGTGATTGAGAATATACATAGAGGGGTGTAGTCTTGGCTAGACCGATAGTTTTAATTCCGCATTTTTTCGATTAGCCGGTGCGATTAATTTTTAGAAAGGACTATTCACCCCACCTCTAGTCTGCCATCTCGACCCTACCCTCACTCTCTCCCTCAAACCACAACTAGCTCTCTTCTTCATTCTCTCTTCAACATGGTGGGCACCTAGTGCACGGGCCTCGTGCCCTAGTGCGCAGGCCACGACAACCTCCCTCCCCCACCCCCACCCCATGCATGCACAGGGCCCGATAGCGGTGCCACATCACATGGGCCCCTACGGGTGGAGCAGTGGCCTCATGAGTAGATGGGCTGAGTCTCCCACTATGGCCATGGAGGCGGCAACGTGGACCTCCCACCACGGCCATGGAGGTGAGCTCCTCATTCTCTCTCAATCTTCTCTCACAATTTCCCTCACCCTCTCTCCCTCTCAGATCTGGTGGCACAAGGAGGCAATAGGCTAGGCGAGGAGACAATGGTAAGCTAGAGTGAGGAGACAAAAATGTAGATTCAACAGGTGATAGTGTGGGCAGGAGCTATTGTGGAGTGGACAGTAGTATGGCGGCTGTGTCAGGTTGGAAGTAGACTTGGTGAGCAAAAAGTGGGCTCGACTCGTTGGTAGCAGAATTTCTTTTTTTTTTGTATTCTGAATATCACTGCCGGTTCTTATAATGAGCAGTCGATGATCATTATTTATATGTCATATATATTTGAGTCAAAATATATAAAGTTGTCTAATGTAATAATTTATAAAAAATATTGCATGATGTATTATTTATTTAGATTGGATTGTGAATATCATTGGTATGCAATTTGTTAAGGAAACAATTTTCCATGACTGATATGTAGTGTATGCATGTTTACTTGGTCCATATTGTTGTACATAGCACTTATGCTTACTTTTAACTATGGTAGATGTTTATAATTTATAGACATATATAGCATGCTTCATTAATTGTTTTCAATAATATCTTAAATTGGTATTGTAAGGAAAATGGCTCCTTGCATGGGCCATTAAGTGATTTTGGTGTTTGAATAACAACATGACCATTTGGACTAACATCGGTTAATAGTATACAATGTTAAGTTCAAATGGATGCAAGATTGTCTTGGATTAGACAACATGAAGATTCAAGTGATCAACACCTCAAGCAAGAAATTCGAAGTTATGTTGAAGACATACATACACAAAGTGGAAGAAGCCCAGACACAAAGAAACGTGAAGAAAAACAAGTCAAAGTTGTTGTTTTGTATTCATCGGAAACGTTTCGTGTAAACCAGAATAGGGCACCGGAGAATAGGGTGTCGGGCTAAAGAATTACAAGCCACCAAAAATCTCCAATGGTTGCACCCAAGGATGCACCAGAGCTTAGAGTGTAGCAAAGATAGTTTTGCAGAAGATGCATAGGATCACCAGAAACCTCTGGTAGTTAACAGAGGGCGGTCACCAAAGATTATGGTGGCATCTAGAGATTCTGCATAAGCCTCGGTGAGGCACCGGATTTGTCTTATGCAAGGCATCGGAGAAAAGGAGTGTCTCCAATGGTTTCTAGAGAAGAAACCAAGAGCAATGGTGTGCACCAGAATTATCCAGTGTGCACTAGAGAAGACGCACCAAATAAAGGTGCAACAGTCGGCTGAGGATCAAATGCCTAGTTGACATGGTGTCACCGAAAAGCTCCTGTGAGGGCATCGGAATATCCGGTGCCACTGCAAAAAGCTGCAGCAGCCACCAACGACTATATTTGGATTTGGGGCTATATATACTCCCCATGGTTGGCTCATTTGACTTTGTTAGAGCGTGTTGAAGATAGAGGGGTGTTGAGACACCATTCTAAGTACTTTAGCCACCACAAGTGCTTACGAAAGATGAGGTGATTATTAGCATAGTGCTTTGCAAAATGCTTATGTTAGTTAGACCACCATATTGGTGCTTTGCTCTAGACTTAGGCTTAGTGTTTAGTGAGGTTTGCATACCTGTTGCCACCATGTGCTTGTGGGCACCATAGCTTGTACACTAGGGGCTTGTAATCTTGCGAGATCACATCAACCGTGTTTTGTGGTGTCACTGCCGAGCGTGTATGTAAGGGAACGTATGACCTGTGGCATTTAGGCCAAAACATGATAGTGAAGACAGTGGGGCTCCATGGAGTTACCCGTATGGGAGCTTAGCCCTTGCGTGGGGCTCCAACAAGGACCGAGGGAGCATGAGCTTCTTGATACCTCAGAAAAATCGGAGTCGTCAACAGGACTTTGCATTTCTATCACAATTAAGCTTCTGCCTTCTAGTTTGTGTACCTAAGTTTGTGTGCTTACCTTTCTAGTTTAGTTTGCTAGGATAGTTAATAGGATTGAACCTAGTTTGCATAACTCTAATGCGATAGAGATAGCAACACTTAGCAAAACCTAGTTGCACATCTAGAAACAATCTTGCATAGGTTTTGATAAGTCAATTAGAGGTCAAGTTAGTTTAGAGTTTTAAGTTGCATAATTCACACCCCCTCTTAGACATCATGACCTCTCATAGGTATTTAGACTAGATTGACGAGATATTTTATTTTATTTTAATGATGGTCGATTTGGTCAATTTAGATAGAAATTGAAGAGGTTGCTTTATATTATGTTTCATAATGTCAGGAATGGATAATTTAAAAAGTAAATTTAGGGGCTCTTGTTGTCCCAGCCACAAATTAGATGTGAAGAAATGCATTTGCATTATCTTTCGTAATGGCATATGAGGGTAATTTATATGCAAAGTTAGGGATTATTTTAAATCATCTATCATAATGTTAGTGGTGGGTAGTTTAGATGCAAATTTCAAGAGGTATTTGATATTATCTTTTATACTAGCAAAGGTAATTTAGAATTTTAGATACAAATTTATGTGGCTACTTTATGTATTTCACATAATGGAAGAGGTAAATATTTTCTTAAAAAAGAATAGATTGAATGTCTATTATTTTTTATGGAACTCGAATGGCTATTATTAGTGATAATGGTCATTTTCTGAATAATCATATTATTATTATCAGAGTTTTATAATTTATCTTTTTTCCATGTCCATCTCATAATAATTAACATCGAGTTGTTTTTTTGAGGGGGGTGGGGGAGGGGGGCTCAAGTTTGTAATATTATAAGATAGTTTCAAAATATGATGCAGGCAATTCTCATCCAAATTTTGTTTGTAGCGATAGCCATGAAAGGAAAACCTGATATATTCCTTCATTCCCGTCCCTTTCTGGACTGGATCTTCCCAATCCTTTTATGCCACTGTAGTTGGTCACTTCTCACTTGGTTGCACGTGCATAGTGCAGTTCTACGCAAACAAGCAAAGACTTGGTTGTCTTATCTTGATTGGCAAAGCTTTAAATTCGAGAATCTGTAATATTGTTTTTGGAGCTAATCATGGATTTAGAC
The DNA here is from genome assembly GCF_019320115.1 of Miscanthus floridulus. Classification (NCBI taxonomy): domain Eukaryota; kingdom Viridiplantae; phylum Streptophyta; class Magnoliopsida; order Poales; family Poaceae; genus Miscanthus; species Miscanthus floridulus. Next base: position 43,310,492 of record NC_089586.1, on the reverse strand, counting down.
AAGCCAAAGGCACATAAAAAACATTTGTCTCAACCATTTTATCTATAGATTAGATATAACTATTTAAATTAAACCACTTAAATTTGGTCTATAAACTATATTATATCTAATGTAGATCTCGGAATGCGAGTTATGCTAAACAGGCCTATTAAAATGTCGAAATATGACCGTCGAAAGAGGTTTGTTATTAATCTTTTAGTTCATATGAAATTTGCAGCCACGTACGGAAAGTAGGGGATGCTATCCATCAGTCCATCGACCAGCTCGATGGAGGATGGTTGGATAGCAATGAGGGTCAAAGACTCACGATACAGTTCTGGCCGACCAAAGTCTAGCCCTAGTAATTTACTAGTATACGGTAGAAGATAAGTTTGTGATGTGACTTCTGAAGGATGACAATTTGGACTGCACACTATAGTCCACGGAGAAGCTTTGGACGTTGAATGCTGATTGAGACCGACCTATTTAAACAATTATATTCTTTATAAATAAAAGTTGGATAAAGATAAAGTTATGAAGCTCAGAACATATCTACAGTTTTGTAGCTGATGACTTTTTTATTTAAAATCATTTAGGTTTTAAGATTATATTTTAATTTTTAGATTTAAAATTTAAAATTTTTCAAACAATAATATTGGATGAACATATGCCTTGTACTCAAGTTTTAGAGCTTGATGAGATATAGTATTTTATATCATTTACTGGTCTATATATTCAATACAAGATACGTGGAATTTAATTCAAAAGGATACATACATGACATTCACTTGGTGACATGTGACATTGTGGTGTAGTGGTAGGGGAGGCTCGCGTGAATTTGATCCGAGGAACCACACTTATACATATTTTGCATGAAATTCGCTTGACTTATGACTTGAGACATGATCCCATGGTTAAAAAAAATTGCTATTTTTTATAGCAAGTTTTGATTTTCTCAAAAATGTTTTAGAGAAAGGCCATGTTACTAACCAACTCTAGTTTAGAGGCGGTTATATACCACGTATAGAAGTTTATTTCTAGAGACGCTTGAGTAGAGATGGTTGGAACAGTTGCTTCTATAAATTAATTGTGTCCGCGACTACAAATGTTCTCTGCAATAGTGATTTATTGTTAGTTGAGACATTTATTTAGAGTGAGGGAAAATGTGAAAACTAGGACAAGCAGCTGTGATGCTTAAGAGCATCTCCAAGAGTTTTCAAAACCCACTGGCAATCTAGATTTTTTGGCCAGATTAGGAAAAACTTCTCTCCAATAACTACCTATCTCAAATCCCAATCTTTCCGCACTTGGGAAACTTGACCTGATCGTGCAGATATATATGCGCACGTATCCATCGGCCAATCTAAAGGTAGAACGATGTCGGGAAAATAAAGAGTAGGACAAAGTTCTTGATGCAAATATATAAGAGAGAAAGAAAATATAAAGTGGTTAGAATGATTTAGAAATAGTCCGCGATTCCTGATATAAAATTATCTTCTATATTTTGGGACCGAGGTATTGGAAACTGTTGGAGAAATGCAACAAATATGCTCCTAAACTTTTTTTAACCACTTAGAAAACTCATTGGTTTACCTTTTTTGAACTATTGGAGATGCTCTAATAGCATTGAGGTGCTTTCGTTAATGCTAGATGCATGTGGCATAGGGCATAGGTAATCGAGTGGTTGGCACAAAGACTACATCAGTAGTAAACAGATACCATAAGAAATGGTTCGATCCTCTTCTCTCTTTTCTGAAAAGAGCTTAGTTAAAATTCCACTAGGATATGCCGGCCAACAAATCTAAGATACAATGTGTTCGATCAGCATACACAGGTACAGGTCAGCACTTACCAAACACTCTCTCCTATATGCTGTAACTTGTAAGCGCATGCGCAACTTGTTTAGAGACTCTATTACGTATAGAGACTCATACCAGGGGAAGAAATGTCCCCATGATTTTTTCCCCTTAAACAAGTTTGTGCTAGCCTTCGATCCAACCTAGATTTGAACGGTCTAAACCGGTGTTTCTTCGAACTAGAACATCCACCTCTGGATCGGACTGTTGAACATCTAACTCGTGTAACTCAGAAGAAAATTGCAGAGACCCTCTAGGCATAGACTCCAGAAAAAAAACTATCTTGTAAAAAATCTTAAGTTCATTTTCTTTTTTTTACGAGGATAATTTGAACAAACATCATCACTTGTCTAATCATCATGACAGCATCATTCTTCTCTGCCTTTTTTTTACGAGGATTCTCTGCCTCAGTTATTCTTCGCATCCACTAGCAGCCTTAGCTCCCTGTAGAAGCCATCAGCGCCACATCGTATAGAGGTTCTTGCACGTGCATATTCCAACTTACCAGCTCCTCACTAACCCAGCTACCTTAGCCACTTCGATAATCAAAATTTCTAGAGGCGCCTCCGTAACCTGTATTTCTTTCGTAACTTCTTTATAGGCTATCTGTCACGGGCCAATATAGCCCTGAAGCGCTACGGAAGTACGGGGCCTAAGTCGGACCAATCGGGCCCGCGTGAACGGTAGCCGTGGTACTGTAGCGTTTAGGTTTAGGAAGAGTTTAGAAGTTATGATTGCTTGGAAGTAAGTCGAGTCGAGTTTTTTCTGTCCATATCTATACTTAGTAATAAAGAGGTAAAATTTTAATCTATTTTTTTTGTCCATCCATTTTATTAGTCCGTCTCCCTCTAACTACCGGACAATGGAGAGTTTCTTTTGTTCGAACTTATATATATAACCCGTGCTCATACGAGTTAGAATAGATCTCGTCTAACGCGATACGGAGTCCGATTTTAAAAGGTATTAGGTCGTGTATGTGAACCGGACTCATAAGCCCTGCTCATAGCCATTTTCTTTTCATATTTTATTTTGCCTGCAAGTCAAATCCGACTCTTAGACTTTGTTGCCATCCGAATTTGGTTTGAGCCATTTTATTTTATGTAAATGTTAGCCGATTATGTGGATATGGAATACTTTGATGAACCGGCAAAGGTGCTGCAACAATGTGTTGCAGTCGGTTAGTTTAAAATATCACGTGAACAAGAAAGTATTATCCGCTCGGCATTGGATTTGGGAAATCACGTCTCCAGACTCCATGGTCCGGATGGCACTGCTTGCGTGCATTGAAGTCCATCGGAGACACGCACAGAGATTGGTTCAGGAAGGAATTTTGGAAAAGCAAAGTACAACATGAACACCTGATCGGCCAAGTTTGAACTAGCACGTACGGCTTGATGGGAGGACTCGAGTCTAGGCTGGAGTCTAGTTGGAGAAAGAGAAGACAATTATGGCACCGTTCGCTGGTCTAAAACTGGCTGAAAAATACTGTTTCAGTTGAATTGTTGTGAGAGAAAAATATTATTCTGATTGAAAAAGAAGCCGAACAAGTCGAATATGGGGTAAGCTGAACAGGACCTATAGTAACCATTTTTCTATCATCGTTGCTCCATGATTATTTCTTGTATGCAAAGGAAAGACCAGCCGCACTTTATAAATATATAAAGGGTGATGGCCGATCGAGGGATCTAACATCCAATCGTCAAAAACACATCTATTATTTTTATGTTCTATCTCATGCTCTTCCAAACCCCTGCTATCTAGTGCATCTCTCGACGAGATATGTCGGTGTTGTAGGTGGCCTTGCTAATCCTAGAACACCTCCATCATGCGTCTCCCCAACGGGTCTTCTCAGGAGGTGTTCGTGGGTCTATCGGGTGAAGAACGAGTGTTTGATCGGCTTTGTCGACTTGCTGGTCGGCCTCGCCGTTAGGATGTCCCTCCACTACGTGCTAGATCGTGTGCAGCCTCTTGGCAATCTAGCCCCCACCTGTGTGTGACCCGAATCGATGTCAACAGACTTCTTATTAAGTTGGTAACTTTCGTACTTCTTCACTCTTATCGTTCCTTCTTCAGGAAAACATAAACTAGACAAAAGAAGGACGCAAAGAAAATGGAACTGATCGTGAAAAAAATACAAAAAACCATACGTGCAAAAAAATAGAGGAAAGAAAAAAAAAACAGGATAGACACGTACCACGACTCTGATGGACGGAAAACCAACGTAGAAAAATACAGGACATGTGTTTTGAGTGCGGATCCATGAAAAATAAAATTGAAACTCGATAAGAAAAACAAAAGAGCCTATAAACTCTTTGTGGTTTTTTATATTAGGATAGGCCATAAGATTAGGGTAACTTCTATTCTTATCCTTTTCTATTTGGATTTGAATTTGGATTAAGATCCATATAGATATAGATATAAACTAAAGTTATGATATATATTAGGAGTAAATATTTTTGTGCCTTACAATTGAGAAACAAATCAAGGTTGTACTCTCTCAATTCTAAATTGTAAATCATTCTGGCTTTTTAAGATCTATCGACATAATATATATGTACAAGTGTAGTAAAAGCTATATATCTAAAAAAAAAATCTGAACAACTTACGATTTAGGACAATAGGAGTACTTTATTCATTACAGACTTAATAGGACGTTGTCATATTATTAACGATGTTAACTTTATTATGGATGTCATGATCCTCATAAAATAAACTATAGTCATTAAAATTTTTGAAAAAGGTAAATAAAACATAAATAGGTAATAACATTTTTGTCCTTATTTTCTATTAATGTGTGATAGCTTTTTTCTACTCCCGTTGCAACATACGAGCAAGTTTGCTAGTAAATATAAAGGGAGATTTCTCCTTTCCATCAAGCAAGAACAGTTTGTGGTAAAACCCCTCGACCCCTCTCCCTCTCTTCTCCTGCCACCGCCGCCCTCTTCTCTCCCTGCGTCTCCCTGCCCTAGCACCGCAGCAGCAACGGTGGCTCGCTGCTGCCCCCCCCCCTCCCCCCGCCTCAATGCAGCCCGTTGCCTCACCGCTTGCCCATCCATCATGGTCGCGTCGGCCATCCTTAGCCAGGCCGGCTGCAGCTTGCTGCTGCCGCCATCTCCTCCATCCCTCTAGGCACGACCAGCCCTAGGGCTACTGTCCTCCCTCTAATCTCCCCCTCTTTTCCCCCAAATCACCTTCTAATCAAGGAGAAGTCTGCCCCCAAGATTAGGCGTCTGACAACTGGTATCAAAGCCACGTTTCGATCTAATACCATGGGAGACTTTCGCATCGGCTTCTACCAATGGACACAGGCAGCTACCTCCATTCCCATGCCGACAGCTCCAACAACCGGGTGGATTCTACACCTAAAACACCGCCATAATTTTTTTCTGGTTGCATCTAAAGATGGGAACAACGTCTACCACTCCGTCAACAACGGCTACGCATCAATCAACAAACCAATGCCGAAGTTGACAACATATAAATCAGTAATAGCTCCAGCACCGTCGCCATCTACAAGAACACCGATCATTGGCGAAAAGAGCTGGACAAAAAATCAGCGGGCCAACCAACAAAGGCGCCAATTCCACCACAGAGACGAGCACAAACGACGACATCCCCTGCATCTGGTAATCAAATTACCACCAATTTTTTTTCTACAGATGCATCTCAAGGGTTGTTAGATGTGATCAACTCCATGGAGGACATTCACGATGTCACCGGTCGTTGGGCAAAGATGCTCGAACCTTTTTTCGCCAACCAGGAGGAAGGACAGAAATATGTACCACCCTCGGCGCCTACATCTACACCAGCAACAACCACACCACCATTGCCTACACTATCTTGCACGTCAGAGACATCTACATCAGCACCATCACTACCTCTAGCGAAATTTACAATAGCGACAACTAATACAACAAAGTTGGCGACATCCATATCTACATCACAAGCCTGCAACATCATCGTAAGGCTGACACCACCTACACCAGCTACAACATCTTCAAAGGCATCAACTCCAATGTCGACAATCACTTCCACATGATCAGAATCATCTTCGCCAACAATGGCAACATGGAGGGCTTACAAAGGATTCAAGAGCAGCCAGGGCCAACCCTAACACATCGAGACTCACATCTTCTCCATCGGCTATCATCATCACAAATAAGATGTCATCTACATCGCCAATCTGCTCAACACCCACGACATTAGCTATAGATGCCCTAGGCGCCAACTCTGTGGATACACCAAAGTTGACCCTCAACATGCTGCTACAAGATGACATCAATAGTATTACAACAATGCAACCATCATCAACTTTGTCCTCCATCGACAATTCAAAAAAGGGAACCACCGCAACTCATAGAGTTCAGGAGGAACACAAGATTACCTCCCCTACAAACGGTGCTTCACCATCAGCTAACGCAGTTAGCACATCAAAGGAGACAATTCAAAGGGGGATGTGATTGGACTCGTTAAAGTTCCTATAACTCTTGAGCATTCAATTACAAATGTATTACATGTTGATTCATTAAGTTACAATTTGTTGTCTATTTCTCAATTGTGTGAGATGGGCTGCAATTGTCTCTTTATGGATAATGGTGTGCAAGTCTTTAGAAGAGAGGATTCCTCTATTGTCTTTATGGGTCGATTAAAGAATAAGCTCTACTTAGTTGATTTCAACAAAAGTAAAGCTAGGCTCGAGACTTGTTTAGTGGCAAAATCTAGCATGGGTTGGCTTTGGCATCGTCGACTAGCCCATGTTGGGATGAGGAACTTGGCCAAACTTCTAAAAGATGAACACATCCTTGGACTAACAAATGTTCACTTTGAGAAAGATAGGATTTATGGCGCTTGTCAAGCTAGAAAGCAAGTTAGTGTACCTCACCCACCAAAGAGTATCATGACCATCGTGCAACCATTGGAGCTAATTCACATGGATCTCTTTGGACCGGTCGCCTACCTAAGTATCGGGGGTAAAAAATATGGTCTTGTTATTGATGATGACTATTCTTGTTTCACTTGGGTATTTTTCTTGTATGACATGTGCCAAGTTTAAGAGAAGGTGAAGATATTTGTTAGAAGATATCAAAAGGAGTTCGGTCTTCCAATCAAGAAAGTAAGAAGTGACAATAGGACCAAATTCAAGAACACTCAAGTTGAGGAGTTCCTTGATGAAGAGGGCATCAAGTATGAGTTTTCAACTCCATATACCTCTCAACAAAATGGTGTAGTAGAGAGGAAGAATCATACACTCATTGACATGGCAAGGACAATGTTAGATGTGTACAAGACGCCAGACATCTTTTGGTGTGACGCCGTCAACACCGCTTACCATGCCATCAACCGCCTATACCTACACAAGAAGTTGAAGAAAACATCATATGAGCTTCTAACCGGTAACAAGCCTAAGGTGTCATACTTTAGAGTGTTTGGGTGCAAGTGTTTCATACTTAATAAGAAACCCAAAACCTTTAAGTTCACACCTAAAGTTGATGAAGGTTTTTTTCTTGTTTATGGATCAAATGAGCATGCCTACCGTGTTTTTAACAAAACCTCCGGGAGAGTTGAAATAGCGGCAGATGTGACATTTGATGAATCTAATGGATCTCAAGTAGAGCAAGTTGACTCAAGTGTTGTAGGAAAGGAGGATCTACCATGTCAAGCAATCAAGCAATTGGCTATTAGTGATATTAGACCATAAGAAGAAGAAGCCACTGAAGTAGAGGTTCCTCAAATTGTTGCTGCACCGATTTTCGCTGACACACTTGATGCTGAATAGTAGCAGACCCCTACTACAACTCCTGCATGTGGCAGTGCCGCCCCTGAGAGCGGTAGTGCCGTGCCTGCACAGTCAATAGCAGCTGATTTGACTCTAGCTTGTGGACAAGACCTACAACCCATATTTGAGCAAGAAAATGATGAAGATCTAGAAGATAAACAAGAAGCCATTGAACATCCAAGGCTAAGGCAAATAATATAATGGGATCATCCCATTGACAACATCCTTGGGAGTCTTTGAAAGGGGGTAACAACTTGTTCACATTTAGCAAACTTTTACCAATACTACTCGTTTGTTTCCTCTTTGGAACCTCTTAAGGTAGAACAAGCACTTGGAGACCCGGATTGGGTGATGGCCATGCAAGAAGAACTCAACAACTTCAAAAGAAATCAAGTATGGATCTTGGTGGAGAGACCCAATACTAATGTCATTGGCACCAAGTGGGTCTTCCGCAACAAGCAAGATGAGAATGGCGTGGTGACAAGGAATAAGGAAAGATTGGTTGCTCAAGGTTTCACTCAAGTAGAGGGCTTGGACTTTGAAGAAACATATACACCGGTGGCAAGGCTTGAAGCAATCCGAATGCTTCTAGCCTATGGACGTAAAGAGTGTATTCCTCAACGGTCCTATTTAAGAACTTGTCTATGTTGAGCAACCACCGGGCTTTGAAGATCCCAAGTTCCCTAACCATGTTTATAAAGTCCAAAAGGCGCTCTATGGGCTCAAGCAAGCACCAAGAGCATATTATGAATGCTTTAAGGAATTCTTACTTAATCAAGGCTTTGAAATAGGCAAAGCCAATCCTACCCTTTTCACTCATAGAGTTGGTAAAAATATCTTTGTATGCCAAATATATGTCAATGACATAATATTTGGTAGTAATAATCATACTTTTTGTGAGGATTTTAGTAGGATCATGATGAAGAGATTTAAGATGTCCATGATGGGTGAATTGAAGTTCTTCCTTGGATTTCAAATCAAGCAATTGAAGGATGAAACTTTTATTAGTCAAACGAAGTACACCCATGATATGCTCAAAAAGTTTAACATGGTGAATGCCAAGCCTATCAAAACTCCCATGCCAACCAATGGACATCTTGATCTAAATGTTAAAGGGAAAACTGTGAATACCAAGGTATATCGTTCCATGATTGGCTCTCAACTTTATTTATACGCATCTAGGCCCAATATTATGCTTAGTGTGTGCATGTGTGCTAGATTTCAAGCTAACCCGAAAGAGTATCACTTAGTGGCCATTAAGAGAATCTTGAGATATTTAGTACACACTCCTAACCTTGGCTTGTGGTATCCTAAGGGCTCTAAGTTTGATCTACTTGGGTATTCGGATTCCGATTACGCCGGTTGCAAAGTAGATCAAAAAAGCACTTCGGGGACATGTCAATTCCATGGACGGTCCCTAGTGTCTTGGAGTTCTAAGAAGCAAAATTGTGTATCCCTTTCCATCGCTGAGGCCGAGTATATTGCAGCCGGCGCATGTTGTGCTCAACTACTTTGGATGAGGCAAGCCCATCAAGATTTTGGATGTCGATTTACCAAAATCCCACTCTTGTGTGATAATAAAAGTGCCATAAAGTTAGCAAACAATCCCATGAGCCACTCAAGAACTAAGTACATAGACATCCGACATCATTTCTTGAGAGATCATGAAGCCAAAGGAGATATCGTAATTCGCCATGTGAGCATCGAAAAGCAACTAGCCGATATCTTCACTAAACCTCTCGATGAGACAAGGTTTTGTGCTTTGCGTAGTGAGCTAAATATACTTGATTCTCGTAACATGGTTTGAACTATAGAACACCTTTGATTGATGAACTAGCATGGATAGGAGAAAAGAATTGCAAAGGTTTAAATATTGTGCTTCAAAATGTTTATTGAAAGCTATAGGTGCATTATGATCATTGTTTGTACTAATTATCTGCTATTGATCATAGTGTGCTTGATATATGTGTCCATATCCTATATAAATAGAGCTATTTAGTTAGTAGCTAGTTCTCGCTGTTCTAGGGAGTGCGGTTGTGCCGTGCCTGCCCTGCGGTAGTGCCGCACTTTGAATTCCAATCGGAATTCGGCCCACAACGGCAGTTACCATGGGGCCCATCTTTCCCCTTATCTTTTCTATCCCTAGGGTAACTCCCTCTCTCTCCCTTCTGCCTAATGTGCCGCTCTCCCTCTCTCTGTCTCATGCGTTCACGCCGCCTCACCATCGTCGTGCCTCTATGCCACGCCCTGGTGGTACCGCATCAGCTGCTGGCCTTCCTCATCATCGCCAACAACTGCTGAGGCTCTTGGGTGGAGCCATTTCCTCTCTTTCCTCCCCAATCCGCGAGAAAGTCGAGGTGAAACCCTAATCCATCTCGATCTATGTCATGGAGTTCTACTTTGATTGGAAAATGGTTTCTAGTGGCTGCATGATTAGGGTAGAAGCAAGTTTGATGGATGAATTGAATCAAAACACAGATTCATTGGTAGAGCATCATCTGTACCCACAGCAGTGTCGTGTGCAACAGCATGATTATGCAAAATTAGATGATGTTCCATCGATGATTCTCTATTTTACTTAGATTTGTGCACTAGATTTATTTCTATCTTAAACATATAGCTACTTTACCTATACTGTACACAACTACATGTGTTTATTAGGTCTATTTTTTCTGAGATTGTCTAGTGGTTTAGAAGAATGGTTGAGAAATAGTCTAAATAGTTGAGAAGAAATGAATCATGGGAGAGGTGAAGCACTAGGTATGATAGTGCCACCCTAAGGGTGCGACAGTGCCACACCTTCTAACTAGTTTGGATCAGGGTGCTTTCCTAACTCGAGATTTGAATCATCTCATCTATTCAGAGTGTTTTACAAGTGTTCTTCTATACCCATCTATACAATTTCTTATTTGGACCTATGTTCTTTTGCATAGATGGCTTCCGGAGGAGATGATGACCTGAGGGGGAAGCGAAAGATGGCCGAGCCTCCTGACAAGGATCCTCCTCGATGCGGATGTGGGAGGACAGTAGCAAGAAGCAGTAGTGTAGCTGGCAGAGGGGCTACTAGAGATAGGGGGAGGAGGGTCAATTGATCCAGGAGGAGGAGAACTTAGAGAGGGCGGGCCACACCATCCCTCTCGGTGCTTGCCTAGATACTCCACCTCACCTTGAGGAGTTTGGTAGAGGCTATGTTAGAGATTATCCAGAGGAGGTGATCATGAGGCATCCAGCTGATACATGTGCTCATCACGTGATCAATTATGAGAGAAAGCAGAAGTTGGTGGAAGAAGCATGAGAGAATAATCCATATGAGCAGTCAAAGGATTTGGGGGTTGACTACAAGTTTTGGAATGAATTCCATTCTAGCTTCTATGCCTCTGTGATCTTCAACTCAAAGAAGTCAAAAATTGTCAAGATACAGTATGTTGACTGGGAGGAAATAAAGGAGAAGAATGAGCCTGAATTCAATAGAGTAATCAGGGCTTGTGAGCAATTTGGTCTCTCTGATCTCATGAGTTTTAGATATAATTGGAATGAGGAAGTGCTAGCTTAGTTCCATGCTACCTTCTTCTATGACATCTATACCGATAACATACACTGGATGACTGAGGGACGGCACTATCATGTTGACTTTATGACCTTCAGCCAGATCCTTGGTTTTGGTGAGGAGGAGCATGGATTCACTTATATCCATGATGAGGCTAGAGCAGAGATCAGAGACATTGCATACGTGTGGATTGATTGGAGAAGCATAGATGGGAAAGTTAGTGGCTTGCAAAGCTACTACTACATCTTGAACACCTTAATTAGGCACACTATAAATCCCAAGGAAGAAGCAGCTTCAGATCTTAATGGGTATGTGAGAAATGTACCTGCTAGGTTCGCTCCTGGTGGTAACAGGTTCAATGTCCCTTGGTTCTAGTGGCGTGAGCTAAGGATTGCCATGGATGACAGGAGAAAAGGGATGTCCTATGCTCCCTATCTCATGTTCATGATTCAAAGGGTCATTGGTTACAAGTTTGACAAGGATGGTCTCCACATGATCTACAAGATTGAGAACACTCAAGCCTCAGGTGCTAGCAAGGCAGTGAGACGCTCTCCCTCAGTAGAGGACATTCCCGAGTCCTCTCGCTCTAGGTCTCGCAAGGGAAAGAAGATGGAAAAGTTTAGGAAATGAATCAAGGCCATTTTCACTACTTGTACCTATGCAGCGAGGACCACCTATGAGGACTGATTGGAGAACCATGAGGCAAATCAGGAGGCTAGAGAGCATGTAGGGATGCCACCCCTTCCTCAAGTTGAGTCACCGCCAAGGTTTGATGACCTCTCCTAGTCTCTCTGACACGGATTCAGAGGATACTAAGGAGGAGGAGCAGTAGAAGGAGGAGCAGTCAGAGCTTGATCCTCAACATCCTTAGGTTCAACCTTAGCATCCTTGAGGAGGAGAACCAGACGCACTCTCCATACTTCGACCACCCATCGCCAAGGGAGGGCGGTGGTGTCCACCGATAACGATGATGATGATTGATGGAGGCACCGAGAAACAACGATGATGCAAACCACAGCCAAATATTAGGATCGCCAGATCCCTCGTTATCTTTTTCAACTAAAGCTCATCGGTGCTGACCATGGCCTGCACATATCTGGCGGTGTTGTGTAGATTTCTTGCTTCTCACAGATGCTGACTTTAAAAGGATTAGAAGGTCTCGTGCCTACGCTCAAGTTTGGTTCGGAGATGGAATCTACGCTGCACTACGCCAACTCTGATGACGCCGGTGAAGGAGGAGCCTTCTCTCGATAGACTTCCGCTATATTAACTCTATCATTAGTGTGTTCCTCAGTGATGTAATACCTTTATCTTTGTAAATCAATGAGTATGATTTGTTGGTATGACTGCTCTACAGATGATATGATGGAATCGGACTATTCAATCGGCCATCATATATGTAATTAAGATTCTCTGTTCTGGATATTCCCTCGACGGAAAAATGAGGACTGTCCAACTTTTGCCTAAGAGGGGGAGTGAATTAGGAAACTTTAAAATTCAACTTCTAATTATGGCCTCAAATTTCCACCTTAGCAAAACCTATGCAAGAAAGTAATCTATCCAAATGTGCAACTATGGTTTTGCTAAGTGTGTTGATATCTCTACCGCAAAAGAGTTATGCAACCTAGGTTCCAATCCTATCAATTAAGCTAGGAAAGTAAAGTACACACCAAGGTAGCAATATAAATGCAAAAGGTAAAGATGAGGTAGAGATGCAAACTCATATCGATGACTCTGGTATTTTTACCGAGGTATCGAGAAGCGCTCAAACTTCCCCCTAGTCCTCATTGGAGCCCCTCACAAGGAATCCCTCGCAAGGGCCAAGCTCCTAGTAGAGTAACACCATGGATAGCCCTAGGCCTTCCCCACATGCAAGTGGGTCTCTGGTGTGCCTTCTAGCAAGCCTCTCCTAGACCACTCCCCTTTGTCTTCACTATCAAGCTTCCGGCCAAACCACCGCGGGCCTTGTTTCCTTCGGTACATGGTGGCGGACACACCACAAACACGGTAGGTGTGATCTTGCAAGACTACAAGCCCCTCCATTGTATAACATGTGGTAGAACTACCTAAAATAACGCACTCACGGAGGTGCTCGTCTTCCACCAGACACTAAGCACCTCGTAAGCAAGCTACAGCGGATGGTTTCCATCGGGCACACCCCAAGGGAGAGCCCAAAAGATCCACATTTTTTCCCAAGGATCCAATAATGAGAACGAGTTACAAAACTTAATCCATTTCATACATCCAGAGTTCTTAAAAATTTCATTATTACATTTCCAAAGTCAGAGTGCGGAATATTAAACAGTAGAATAAAAATAAACATCTAGCGATAAAGAACAAGGATCCGTCTATGTCGACCAGAAGAATCCTTCACATAATGGTACTCCTCAAACATTACCTGCAACAGGGGTAAATAAACCCTAAGTACATAATGTACTCGCAAGACTTATCCGACTAGTAGGAATAGTTTCCAGACTCCAAGGGATATGCAAAGCTTTATGGTTTTATGGTTTCCTTTTTGCAGAAAGCAATACTAATAGTGAGTCCTTATTTATGTTATTATTATCAGCCATGATTAATTTATTATCTAGCCATGTGAGCACATGTTCTACTTTCAAGCAAGAGTGAGCAATCAGTTTCATTTCATAACCTTCCATCTTTCAGTTCTTACTATGGTGCTAGACCCAAAACAAGCCATACTGGATCGTCCGACGATTCGCGAATCAATGCCCCTAGCTGGGTACCCCCCAAAACACACACACTCCGCTTGTACCCCAGGCACAAGCAGGACCAACCCATCACCCTCCTGTCATGGGGTCCAGGTCCCCATCCAAACTTCGACCCAAGCCCCCGCTTCTAAGTCCTAGACTTAGTGTGGTGCAAGGACCTCCACCATCTCCGCCTCCAATAAGTCGGTCTAGAAAGAGCCAGAACCCACGACAAGAGAGCAACAAGTCTTCTCTACGCCCATACCCATGTATATGCTCAGGATAATAAATCTGTGACTTGCCTCGAGACTTATGCAATGGCCAGTCCTTAATCAACACAGACAAGGAGAAAGTGTAACCAAGCTATGCCCTATTGGCCGCAGGACACAACCTCTTACACCCACTAGTACCCAAACCATATCCCTGCCTGGTCACCATTTTTCCTTTCCACTATTTTATCATGAGTAATCATAATTATCACCTATTGTGAGTAACGGTAGGTTACTCACGCTACCGATACCCTGAGCATAGCAGCTACTCGACCTATACTAGTAGGACTCATAGGTAGATATATTTATGCATGTAGTTTTCATAAAATGCCTGTAACGTAAATGCACATCATATATATTCAGTGATCATTTAAAATAAGGGTTATGCATCGGGGCTTGCCTTGGGCAGGCGGTGGGTCAACAAAGTCAGCACCAAAAGGCTCCAGGGCTCCCTCCTACATGAGGATCTCCTCTTGGAACTCCTCAATGACCTCCTCATAGTCATGTTCATCCACGGGCACAAACTCTACCAACTCGTGATCTACATGCATAAAATGATGATGCAACACTTAGTAATACGACAATAGCAACTCTTAAAATAAAAATACATCTATCAGGCTACTAAGCAAGTTCTACCAACTAAGGTGCTAAGTTACCTACTATTAACACTAACAAGTATATCGCGTGACATATATTATCTTCGCAACTAAAGGTATTCTTACTCTTAATATCGATTTACTCTATATATGATTAAACAGGGAGTACTAGCTACTCTATCTATCATCCTACTCTAATGCTACAAAATTTACAGTGAGTACATAATATTCTAATGAACCTACTGTAAAAATTTTATGGCTAAAGCCATCATCAATTTGCCACAAACATTCCTACAAATATTAATCTACATAATACTAAACTTTCTAAATCAAATTTATGAACCTATCATTATCACACCTAACTATAAACTAACTACACTACTAGATAGATGGCATTTTAATGAACCTAACAAATTTTGTTTCACTATTTTTGGACATCTACAAAATTTACTATCATTTTTCAATGTTTAGCTCAAAATTAAATTGAATAAACATTCATAACTTTACTAGAAATTGGAAAACCTAATTCTACCGCGCGGCCTAAGACGCGAGCAGCTCGGCCCAATTCGGCGCAACGCACGCACGCGACACATGGCGTGGCCCATGTGGGCGCGGCCTAGTCCGCATGATGATGGCCCACGACTAGGAGGACGTGCACGCGCCGATCATCATGCAAAAACACCCACGGCCTACCCGGTAATTGCGCGAACACTAATAGCACTACTTTGCCAGTCTGCTATCCTACACCAACGCCCCTCCCTCTTCCCATCTTTACCATGCGCATACCCTCAGGCCCTCCTGCGAGTGCACTAGCGCGGCAGCGCTGACACTAGTGGTTACGCCGGTGAGACCAGCCCTTTCCCGCCCTATCTACGGAGCCGATACCTTACTAGGCTTCAATGAGAAGCACTAAGCGGAGGAAGCACAAGCTGGGATGTCACAGTAAGGCTAGACCATGGTGGCAGAGCACCTATACTGAAAATGATGACGTTCTGGTGAGTTACAACAACATCAGAGAACTTGGGGTAGCGAGTGAGCTTAAGGAACTCACCACAGACACAGATGATGCGGTGGTTCGGTCAGAGGCGGCCCAAGCCAAGCTAGCCACGTGCGCACGGATGGTGCGGTGGCGCACGGTGGTGGCAAGGCTGCGTCATGAGAGGCTAGGCGGTGGTAGCGATTAGGCAAAGGTGTGTAGGGTGACGAGCAGGTGGAGGCAAAGTTAGCGGCACAATGAATTGACACGAGCTACACTGGATAGGGAGTTTGCCTTCGACGCATGCCACGGCGGTCTTAACGACCCGGCGAGAGGAAAACTCCAAATTGGAGAATGGCACGGTGAGGCTCATCAAGGCATTGTCCGACTTAGGAATTTTGGCTAAGTCTCAAACGGTTTTGCGTCGAATGCGATTTCCAAGCTATTAAATAAGCTAGCTTGCGAATCCCGTTCTTGACTGCAAGTATTTCATCATCACCTATGAAGCTTACACTACAAAATTTATTAAAGTGACAGATATGCATTCTATAGTATTATCATTCAATAAAAATTCATTTAGAACCCTAAGTGATAAAATGTGACATGAAATATAACATTCGTTTCGCGTTTCCGATGAACGTTTCAAGTTACGTGTATTGCTTTACACCCTAAATTACACACATTTACACATAAGTATGATGCACATGTACTATTTTAGCAAAGATTGTACAGTGTAACACCGAGGGTGTTATAAATCTACCCCCCTAAAACAAAATCTCGACCCAAGATTTCATGTGCCTAGTGTGGGAAAGGAGATAGGAAATACATTTCAACTTAACAACTACCTATCAGAACTAGAGAGAAGGAGAGGGTAATGCTTCAATATGTAGCTCTCTTGTTCCCACGTGGCCTCATCCTCAGAGTGGTTTTGACACTGCACCTTGTAGAACTTCACCACACTGTTCCTTGTCACTCTTTCCTTTTCATCTAGGATTTTGATAAGGTGCTCAATATAAGTCAAATTAGGCTGGAGTGGAAGTCCTTCAATTTCTATAGCTTCATCAGGTACCCGCAAACATTTCTTCAACTATGAGACATGAAACACATCGTGCACCGTCGATAAAATATCGAGAAGCTAGAGATGATAAGCAACTAAGCCACACTGTGCCAAAACCTTGTAAGGACCCACATATAGACGGGCTAGCTTGCCATGGATACCAAACCAATGCAGCCCTCTCATAGGAGACACCTTGAGATACACATAATCTCCAATTACAAACTACAAGGGCCTTCTTCCCTTGTATGTATAAGCTTTCTGTCGGCTCTGAGCTGCCTTCAAGTGACTTTGAATAATGCTTACTTGCTCTCGAGCCTCTCTGATGAAATTACGCCCAAAATATCCATGGTCTCTCAATTCAACCTAGTTAAATGGTGTCCTACACTTTGTTTCATATAGAGCTTCAAATGGTGCCATACGAATACTCTCTTGGTAGCTATTATTGTAAGAAAATTTAGCTACCTTCAGGCATCCATCCCACTTCTTAGGAAAAGAAATGGCACAAGCTCTCAACATATCCTCGAGCACCTGGTTCACCCTTTTAGTTTGGCCATTAGTTTGTAGATGATATGCTGAGCTTCTGAGGAGACGAGTACCAAGACATTCCTATAGTCGTTCCTAGAAATGAGAGACAAAAACTGACCCTCTATCAGAGATGATAGTAAGGGGGACTCCATGTAGGGTGACAATCTGATCAAAATATATCTCAGCATATTTCCTGGTTGTATATTTAGTGTCCACTGAGATAAAATGAGCAAACTTAGTGAGACAGTCCACAATGACCCAAATAGAATCATAGCCCTTGGATGTGCAGGGCAAACCCACCACAAAGTCCATGGAGATATCTTCTCATTTCCAAATAGGAATGGGCAAGGGCTGCAAATATCCTAGGGTATGCATATGATCTGCTTTAACTCTCCCACAAGTGTCGCACTCCACGACATATTGGGTGATATCCTGCTTCATGTTGAACCACCAGTACAAGTGGCACAAATCATGGTACATCTTGTTGCTGCCAGGATGGATAGACAGCTTTGAATGATGGGCTTCTTTCAAAATCTTCCTTCTCAGGTCCTCATTGGATGGAACCACCAATCTATCTTTATATCTCACTACTCCTTGTTCATCAATACTAAAGTGTGGACCATGCCCTTCGGCAATCAATTTCTTGATGGGAGGAATTTCTAATGTGTCTTGCCTTTGACCTAGAATAATCTGCTCCAGCAATTCTGAGGTCAAGGCAATGTGAGCCAACACCTCTACATGGTTGAGAGACAAAGGTGTTTCTTCAACTTGATGTGACTTTCGGCTCAAAGCATCAGCTACCATATTAGCCTTTCCTAGGTGATAATGTACCTTCAAGTTATAATCCTTGATCAATTCCAACCATCTCCTTTGCCTCATATTCAACTCAGACTAAGTGAAAATATACTTAAGCCTCTTATTATTTATAAAGATGTGTACTTTGTTGCTCAACAAGTAATGCCTCCAAATTTTTAGAGCATGGACCACAGTAGCCAGCTCTAAGTCATGGGTGGGGTATTTTACTTCGTGCTTTTTTAGTTGGCACAAAGCATAAGCTATCACACGCCCTTCCTGCATAAGCACATATCCCAACCCTATCTTCGAGGCATCACAATATACATCAAAAGGTATGTCAATATCTGGTTGGGCCAACATAGGAGCAATGGTTAGAAATGTCTTCAAAGCTTAGAAGGCTTCTTCACAGGCTAGGCTCCAGTCAAACATGGCTTCTTTTTGGAGCAGCTTGGTCATTGGCTAAGCTATCTTAGAGAAATTCAGGATGAAATGTTGATAGTACCCAGCTAGACCAAGGAACTGACGAATCTGGTGCACATACTTGGGAGACTTCTAATTTAGCACATCTTGCACCTTGCTGGGGTCTATAGAAATGTCGTTAGGTGTCAACACATGCCTCAAAAACTGCACTTGATCTAACCAAAATTCACACTTGCTGAATTTAGCATACAGCTTGTGTTCCCTCAATCGAGTTAGTACAATAAACGAACACCACAACAAACTTGTCCAGCTCCGGCATAAAGACCAAATTCATCAGGTACATGAAGAATGTAGGAGCATTGGTGAGACCAAAAGACATTACTAGGCATTTATATAGCCCATACCTAGTAGAAAAAGTTGTCTTTGGTATATCTTATGGTCAAATCTTGATCAGATGATAGCCTAAACGAAGGTCAATCTTGGAGAACACCTTGGCACCAGCTAGTTGATCAAACAAAGTATCTATGTAGGGCAAAGGATACTTATTCTTAATGGTTACCGCATTAAGAGCGCGGTAATCCACACACATTCGAAGAGTGCCATCCTTCTTCACAAAAATAGCTAGACAACCCCATGGTGAAGAGCTAGGACGGATGAAGCCTTTTTCCAACAATTCTTCCAACTACGTTTTCATTTCAACCAATTCGTTTGGAGCCATGTGGTACGGGCATCAGGAGATAGGAGCAGTACTAGGTGAAAGCTCTAGTTTGATTTTGGTGAATTGATGAAACCCTAAGTGCTAACCTAGTTTATCAAGTGATCATGAGATAGGTAGCACATTCCAAGTGGTGAAGCAAATGAAGATCATAACATGATGATGATGCCATGATGATGATCAAGTGCTTGGACTTGGAAAGAAGAAAGAGAAAAACAAAAAGCTCAAGGCAAAGGTATAAACCATAGGAGCTATTTTGTTTTGGTGATCAAGACACTTAGCGAGTGTGATCACATTTAGGTTTGATAGCCATACTATTAAGAGGGGTGAAACTTGTATCGGAATGCGGTTATCAAAGTGCCACTAGATGTTCTAACTCATTGCATATGCATTTAGGATCTAGTGGAGTGCTAACACCCTTGAAAATGTTTATGAAAATATGCTAACACATGTGCACAAGGTGATACACTTGGTGGTAAGCACATTTGAGCAAGGGTGAAGAAGATAGAGTCGAAAGGGAGTTAATCGCGCTGGTTATAGAGTGACCGGACGCGTCCGGTATGGTGACCGGACACGTCCAGTATTTGGCGATGAACTTAGCGACTGGACACGTTCGGTCGCCACAACGGACGCGTTCGGTGTGAATCAGAAAAAGCAGTATATGGTAGGACGGTCGATCAGACGCTGGCAGCATCCAGTCCGGTATCACCAGACACGTCGGCTCGAGCAAGGATCCTTACTATACTCCACCGGACGCTGCGGCTCAGCGTCCGATCATTTGTGACTCAGCGTCCGGTGTGAGCGTCCGGTTGTCGACAGATTAGGTAGCAATGGCTACATTGGTTTGAACTGGACACATGGTAGTCTGGGGGCTACCGGACATGTCCGGTATGCCAACCGAACGCATTTGGTATTCACAACCGAAGCGTCCGGTGCTACGTCCGGTCGATTGGATCAGAGCGTCCGGTCGACGCATAGTCAGCCCGTTTTTTGAGCCAACGGCTCTATTTGATGGGGGCTTCTATTTAAAGCCCCATGGCTGGCTCAAGCTACAACCTTTGTCCATTTTCATTGACATAGCAACCTTGTGAGCTTAGCCAAAGCTCTCCCACTCATCTCCATCATTGATTCATCATCATAGTGAGATTGGGAGTGAATCCAAGTGCATTGCTTGAGTGTTTACATCTAGAGGCACTTGGTGTTCGTGTTTTGCTGCGGATTTCACTTGTTACTCTTGGTGGTTGCTGCCACCTAGATGGCTTGGAGCAGCAAGGATCGTTGAGCAGAGGGTGGTGATTGTCTCTAGCTCCGATCATGGTGATTGTGAGGGGTTCTTGACCTTTCCCTGGCGGAGAGCCAAAAGGTACTCTAGTGGATTGCTCATGGCTTGTGTGATCCTCATCTTGTGTTGGTTGTGCGGCACCCTATTGAGGGTTTGGCATGTGAAGCCAATTAGCGCATGAACCTCCAAGTGAGTGAATCACCACAACGAGGACTAGCTTGCCGGCAAGCAAGTGAACCTCGATAAAAATCATTATGTTCATCATTGATTCCGAGGTGATTGGTCTTCATTGTTATTCTTCCTTGTGATTGATTGATTCTTTCATCTACATGTCAGTATAACCTTGATCACTCTCTTTACTTTACCGCAAACTAGTTGACAAGCTCTTTAGTGTAGCTAGTTGTGAGAGCATGCTTGCTTGGTTGGTGTGGCTCTTTAGTTAGCCTTTGAGAGCACACTAACACAGGGTAGTGTCATAGCTCTTGTGTGAATTGACACTATCTAAACTAGAATTGTGGTAGGTGGCTTGCTTTTTGAGTAGGCTAGCGCAACACTTGCTTCGCCTCATAATTGTCTAACTATTTTGTTAAGTGTTGTTGTAGAAATTTTATTAGGCTATTCACCCCCCTAGCCATTAGGACCTTTCAAGTGGTATCAGAGCCGAGGTCACCATTATTTGAGGCTTAACAACCTTCGGTGTTAAAATGGCTCAAATCAACACCACCAAGAAGCCACCCTAATTTGATGGCTCCAACTATCCCTATTGGAAGGCCAAGATGACAACTTATATCAAGTCAATCAATAGGAAGGTTTGGAAGGTGGTAGAAACAAAAATTGAGATTGAAGACCCAGAGAATCCCACCACGGCCGAAGAAGTACTTCTCCAAAACAATGACATTGCTCTCAGTGCTATTTATGATGCAATTGATGAAAGAACATTTGAGCAAGTCAAAAATATTGAGATGGCTCATGAGGCATGGAAGAAGTTGGAAGAGTCATTTGAGGGCACTCAAGCCATGAAGGGTGCAAAGGCTTACATTCTCAAAGAAAAGTTTGCAAGCTTCAAGATGAAGGATGATGAGAGTGTGCCGGAGATGTTCCATAGGCTTCAAGTGCTTATCAATGATCTCAAAGCACTTAGAGAAGAAGTGAAGGATAAGGACTTCTCCCACAAGTTCTTGAGATGCTTACCTTCAAGATTTGGTACATTGGTCACCGTTCTAGTAAGAAGCGGTTTGGACACCATGACACCAAACCAAGTATTGGGAGATATAATGACCGATGATACTTATAGAGATGATGATGAGAAGGAAGAAAAGAAGGAGAAGAAAGATGAGAAGAAGGATGAGAAGAAGAAGAGTGTGGCATTCAAAGCCACATCATCCAAGGGCAAAGCAAAGCAAGAAACATCAAGTGAAGAAGATGAATCATGGGATGATGATGATGATGAGAAGATGGCTCTATTTATCAAGAGATTTGGCAAGTTCATGGTGAAGAAGGGCTACCGTGCTAGAAGAAAGAAGTCTTCATCCAAGAACAAAGAAGAGTTAGGAAGGTGCTTCAAGTGTGGAAGCAAAGATCATCTTGTTGCTCAATGCCCATACAATAGTGACAATGATGATGACAACAAGAAGAACAAGAAGAAGGACAAGAACGAAAAGAAAGAGAAGAAGGACAAGATGGCATTCAAGAAGAAGGGTGGTTCATATGTAGTCACTTGGGATAGTGACACTTCCTCAAGTGATGATGATGATGATAGTGATGATAACAAGACCACCAAGAAGAATGTTCTTGCAAGCATTGCTATCAATGAGAAGCCTTCTCTCTTCGAATCTTCATCATGCTTCATGGCTAAGGCCACTAAGGTACAATCTTGTGATGATGAAAGTGATGAAGAATATGATGATGATAATGCACATGAAAATGAAAATGATAGTGATAGTGATAATGATGAACCTACTAAGGATGAATTATTTGACATGCTAGAAGATGCTAAAGAATACTTTGACATTAAGAGAAGGGAATGCAAGAGCTTGAATAAGGAGATAAAATCCCTTAAGCAAGCCCTTGATGAGCTTAAAGCAACTCATGAGAAGCTAGAGGAAGCCCATGAGAAGCTTGGCAAGGCTCACAAAAAGCTTGAAAAGGCTCATTCCACTTTGCTTAATGAACAAGATAAAAAGAAGCATGTTGAAACTTGCAATATAGGCTTAACTTGTGATATAATTGATGAATCATTATATATGCCTATCATTGTTGCTCCCACTAACCCTTCTTGTAGCACTTCCACTTCTACCTCATCTAGTAGTGATGGTCTCACTTGTGATGCCTCACTAGTGGTTGAGAATGAGAACCTCAAGAAGGAGGTCACTAAGCTCACTCACACCTTAGCTAAGACTTATGGTGGTGAGGACCGCTTGCTTATGTGCTTGGGTAGCCAAAGAGCTTCTTTCTACAAAGAGGGATTGGGCTATACCCCTAAGAAAGGCAAAGCGGCCTTTGCTCCTCACAAAACTAGTTTTGTGAAGAACAATGGTTGATTTTGCACTAGTTGCAAGCAAGTTGGTCATAAAGAGCAAGAGTGCAAAAACAAGAGCAAAAATGCTAATGTATCCTCCCTTAAGCTTGATTCATGCTATATGCTTACTAAGGGTACAAATGGTGTGAATGCTAAGTTCATTGGTAAACCATGGATGGGCTCAAAGAAGAAAGCCATTTGGGTACCAAAGAGCTTAGTGACTAACCTTCCAGGACCCAAGCAAGTTTGGGTACCTAAAAGGAATTGATCTTCTTTTGTAGGTCAATTACAAAGCCGGAGGAAGGCATTGGGTTCTTGATAGTGGGTGCACTCAACACATGACCAGTGATGCAAGAATGTTCAACTCAATCAACACCAATGGCAATGATGGTTATGATAGTATCACATTTGGTGACAATGGCAAAGGCAAGGTCAAAGGGCTTGGTAAGATTGCAATATCCAATGACATGAGCATATCCAATGTGTTGCTAGTAGAGAGCCTGAATTTCAATTTGCTATCCGTGGCTCAATTGTGTGATCTTGGATTCAAATGCAAATTTGGGGTAGATGATGTAGAAATCATAAGTGTAGATGGCTCTAATTTGATCTTCAAAGGCTTTAGATATGAGAATCTATACTTGGTTGATTTCAATGCTAGTGAAGCTAGATTATCTACATGCTTGTTTACTAAGTCTAGCATGGGTTGGTTATGGCATAGAAGGCTTGGTCATGTTGGAATAAAACAATTGAATAGATTGGTTAAGCATGACTTGGTTAGAGGCTTGAAAGATGTTGTGTTTGAAAAGGATAAGCTTTATAGCTCTTGTCAAGCTAGGAAACAAGTTGGAAACACCCATCGTAAGAAAAGCATGATGAGCACTAGTAAAGCATTTGAGTTATTGCACATGGATTTGTTTGGGCCAATACAATACACCAGCATCGGTGGTAATAAATATAGCTTTGTGATAGTGGATGACTATACTAGATACACATGGGTATTCTTTCTAGTGGACAAAAGTGATGTGTTTGCAACATTCAAATCTTTTGTCAAGGGCATTCACAATGAGTTTGAAACAACCATCAAGAGAGTTAGAAGTGACAATAATTTTGATGTTTATATGATATCACTATTGCTTCTATGCTTGATTTGATCTAGTGATAGCATATGACACATTTATGGGCTTGTAAACCTAGTGTTTAATCTAGAAAATGAGCTATGAGTGTTTAACTCAACATGGTATAAGATAACCCTTATTTGGAGGTGTGAAGAAGCTTGTCCTTGGATCAAACTGAGTTGAATATCTTTGGCAAATAATCTAGATTGGACCAAATTTGGGAAAATGATCCTCACCCCATTGATTGACATTGATAATCTTGACCCTACAAGTAATACTATCTATATTTAGAACCTTTGTGGTCATTGATGACAAAGGGGGAGAGAAGCAAAGATAGTAGTAGAAATAGTGAAAAAGGGGGAGAAATATCATTAAGGGAGAGAAACATAAAGATATACTTGATATATGACATAGGGGGGGGGGAAAGTGAAAAGGGAAAGTGATCAATTAAAATTTTGAGCACACAAGTAGGGGGAGCAAGCTCATGAACTTGTATAGTGCATTTGAATGTGCATTTCATATGTTTGCTTGCATGGCATACGTTCTAAATTTAAAATATTCATGCTTGTGTGATGTATGCTAGTTGTTAGATTGAATGATGAAATGAAATCACTAGATAAATTTCATTTCCAAATATTTCTAAGTGGTATTGAGCTAACCATGGTGCTAAGGATGGTATATTGGTGCACTCCAATTGGTATCACGCTTCAAAGGTCCATCTGTTATACCTTAGCATCATGTGGTAGACATTGACTCCTATATTTCCTATCTAAGCATATGTGCAAGCTACAATCCAAACTCTTAGCACATATGTAGGGGGAGCAATTGCTACCATTTGGGGTTCATGAAACTTGTCCATATCCTTTTACACATGGTAAATATGCGTGGGCAAGCAACATGGATTCAATTGAATTTTATTTCATATCTTTGTACAAGGGTTGTCATCAATTACCAAAAAGGGGGAGATTGAAAGCTCTAGTTTGGTTTTGGTGAATTGATGAAACCCTAAGTGCTACCTAGTTTATCAAGTGATCATGAGATAGGTAGCACATTCTAAGTGGTGAAGCAAATGAAGATCATAACATGATGATGATGCCATGATGATGATTAAGTGCTTGGACTTGGAAAGAAGAAAGAGAAAAACAAAAAGCCCAAGGCAAAGGTATAAACCATAGGAGCTATTTTGTTTTGGTGATCAAGACACTTAGAGAGTGTGATCACATTTAGGTTTGATAGCCGTACTATTAAGAGGGGTGAAACTCGTATCAGAATGCGGTTATCAAAGTGCCACTAGATGTTCTAACTCATTGCATATGCATTTAGGATCTAGTGGAGTGCTAACACCCTTGAAAATGTTTATGAAAATATGCTAACACATGTGCACAAGGTGATACACTTGGTGGTTGGCACATTTGAGCAAGGGTGAAGAAGATAGAGTCGAAAGGGAGTTAATCGTGCTAGTTACAGAGTGACCGGACATGTCCGGTATTTGGCGATGAACTCAGCGACCGGACGTGTTCGGTCACAATACCAAATGCGTCCGGTGTGAATCAGAAAAAGTAGTAAACGACAAGACAGTCGATCGAACGCTGGCAGCATCTGGTCCGGTATCACTGGACACGTCCGGTCGAGCAAGGATGCTTATTGTACTCCACCGGACGCTGCAGCTCAGTGTCTGGTCATTTGTGACTCAGCGTCCGGTGTGAGCGTCCGATCGTCGGCAAATTAGGTAGCAATGGCTATGTTGGTTTGAACTGGACACGTGGCAGTCTGGGGGCTACTGGACACATCCGGTATACCGACTGGACGCGTTCGGTATTCACGACCGGAGCGTCCAGTGCTGCGTCCGGTCGATTGGACCGGAGCATCTGGTCGACGCGCAGTCAGCCCGTTTTTTAGCCAACGGCTCTATTTGATGAGGGCTTCTATTTAAAGCCCCATGGCCGGCTCAAGCTACAACCTTTGGCCATTTTCATTGACATAACAACCTTGTGAGCTTAGACAAAGCCCTCCCACTCATCTCCATTATTGATTCATCATTATAGTGAGATTGGGAGTGAATCCAAGTGCATTGCTTGAGTGTTTGCATCTAGAGCCACTTGGTGTTCGTGTTTCACTGTGGATTTCGCTTGTTACTCTTGGTGATTGCCACCACCTAGATGGCTTGGAGCAGTGAGGATCGTTGAGCAGAGGGTGGTGATTGTCCCCGGCTCTGATCGTGGTGATTGTGAGGGGTTCTTGACCTTTCCCCGGTAGAGAGCCAAAAGGCACTCTAGTGGATTGCTCATGGCTTGTGTGATCCTCATCTTGTGTTGGTTGTGTGGCACCCTATTGAGGGTTCGGCGTGTGAAGCCAATTAGTGCGTGAACCTCTAAGTGAGTGAATTGCCACAACGAGGACTAGCTTGCCAGCCAGCAAGTGAATCTCGATAAAAATCATTGTGTTCATCATTGATTTCGAGGTGATTGGTCTTCATTGTTATTCTTCCTTGTGATTGATTGGTTCTTTCATCTACACGTCGGTATAACCTTCTTGATCACTCTCTTTACTTTACCGCAAACTAGTTGACAAGCTCTTTAGTGTAGCTAGTTGTGAGAGCTTGCTTGGTTGGTTGGTGTGGCTCTTTAGTTAGCCTTTGAGAGCACACTAACATAGGGTAGTGTCATAGCTCTTGTGTGAATCGACACTATCTAAACTAGAATTGTGGTAGGTGGCTTGCTTTTTGAGTAGGCTAGCGCAACACTTGCTTCGCCTCATAATTGTCTAACTATTTTGTTAAGTGTTGTTGTAGAAATTTTATTAGGCTATTCACCCCCTCTAGCCATTAGGACCTTTCACCAGGCTCAAGTTCGATGGAGAATTCCACCTCTCTGTCCGGTGGCAACCTAGGTAGATCTTTAGGAAAAACATCTAGGAACTCACATACTACCGGAATAGAGGTAAGATCAGGAGAGGCTTTAGCATGAGCAGCAACAGGTAAGACTAGATCTGAGGGTACCAGAAGAGCGATCCTATCCTCAGAAGAAGGAAGCCATAACTCCTTGACTCTGCTTCAAATCCAAGACTACCCCATACACCTGCAACCAGTTCATTCCAAGAATTACATCAATGCCTTGCCCAGGCAGCAGCATGAACTAGAGGTGGTAAGTGTGGGTGGCTAATACCAAGCTCACTGTGTCTGTTCGAGTATTGATGCACATCTGCACACCCGGAGCATGGATTCTATAGCCAAACGGTATAGCCATAATAGGTATATTGTGCCGGTCTATAAATCCCATGCTCATGAATGAATGTGATGCACAACAATCAAACAACACATAAGCTAGATGGGAATCAATGGTAAACATACCAGCCATCACCGGTTCCTATTTCAATATATGCTCAGCATCCATGAAATTCACCTGTCCAGATCGGCTGATTGGCACTTTCTTCTTGATCACTATCTGCCTAACTAGCCTGGAGTTAGCTGATGGCTAGGCAGACCGGGCTGGCTGGTGTTGAGGACACTCTTGGGCATAGTGGCCATCCTTGCCACATTTGAAACAAGCACCTGGCTTGTTTCCCTGTCCTAGATGAGGTGGGGCCTACTGCCCTTGTGGCTGCTGATGTTGCACCTGCTGAGTAGGTGCACGGTACTACGTGAAAGGAGCCTGAGAAGTATGCTGGGGCTATCGAAACGAATGCCCGCCTGATGATTGATGCCACCATCGGACAACCTATACTTTATGAGTATGTGGGTGGCTAGAAGACCCCATAGCCACCCGCTTACGCTTCTATTCCACCTAAGAATCCCACTACAAGCCCTCCATGGTGATGGCAGCATTCATCATTACCCCAAAGGTTTGCTAGTTCCTAGTATACAATTTCTCCTAAAGGCTGCAAGAGAGGCCGCGATAGAAGCGGACCCTCTTCTTCTCTTCTGTGTCCATATGAGTTCCAAAATACTAGGACAAGTGATTGAACTTATTGACATAGTCCATCACTGTCATACTCCCTTGCCAAAGGTCTAGGAACTCAGTCAGCTTCCTGTTGAGAACACCGACAAGAATATAAAATTCTCTAAATACTACGGTGAACTTCTGTCAGGTCACCCGATGACCTAGCTACTGCATGGCATTGAAGGTATCCCACTATGCACTTGTGTACCCCAACAACTATTGCACTGCAAAGTACACTTTCTGCTCATCCGTCATGGTGAGCAACAAAAACTTTTGCTCTAGAATGCGAAGCCAATGCTCCGCATCCAGGGGTTCAGCTATCGGTGTGAAAGTGGGTGGGTGGGTCTTGAGGAAATCTTGGTAAGAGCAGGGTCCCTCAGGACCATGAGCACCACCCCCATTCCCACGATTGCCCCCGTGGCCTCCACAGGCAAAGCCACCGATAGCCTATGCCAGCAGCTCCATGGCATGGGTTGACTCACGATGAGCAGCCATCATTTCTGCCATCATGTCAGCGTGAGTCATCGGCGGTGGCGGTGGTAGAGGAGGAGGAGCCAAAAGTGGAGCCTCATGGCTCTTCCCATTACCATGCTCATTGGCTCGGCCACTTTCACCTTGGCCCTCACCAAGACCGTGGCCTGCACCGGCACTGGTGCTCCCACGTCTAGACCTTAGATTCATCTATAAGAGATAGGAGCCAAACACTTAGGACAACCTTCCAGATCAAAAGCAAGGGATTAGACAAATGATGAGACATTTATTAAAGCATCCTTTTAAGTATCCTATCAATTTACTAATCCAATTATATGTGTAGGGGGACTTTAGCTTAAGCAAGATTCTATTATCATGATACATGCATCGGCCAATACGTTCACTTAGGCCAAAATATAGCGGCATTCGCAAAATTTTGGCACATCGCACACTCACTTCTCGTATGCTAAGCGATTTCTTACGCAACATAAGTCAGTGTACCTATAGAATACTGATTAGATAAAACCTATGCTGCTATCCTAGATAGACCATATTGCTAGGGCTTATACTTATTTACATAACTTTATCGCATCCTACTTTTCGCAAAACTTTTGTTGGTCAAATTTTTAAGTTTTGGAAAAGAGTGATGAACTCGTAAACTCATTATTGGCTCTAGTACCAACTATGGCAGAACCACCCGAAATAACGCACTCACGGAGGCGCTTGTCTTCCACCAGACACTAAGCACCCTGTAAGCAAGCTACAATGGACGGTTTCCATTGGGCACACCCCAAGGGAGAGCCCGAAAGATCCACATTTTATCCCAAGGATCCAATAATAAGAACGAGTTACAATACTTAATCCATTTCACACATCTAGAGTTCTTAAAAATTTCATTATTACACTTCCAAAGTCAGAGTGCAGAATATTAAAAAGCAGAATAAAAATAAACATCTAGCGATAAAGAATAAGGATCCGTCTGTGTTGACCAGAAGAATCCTTCACACAATGGTACTCCTCAAGCATTACCTGCAATAGGGGTAAATAAACCCTGAGTACACAACGTACTCGCAAGACTTATCTGACTTGTGGGAATAGTTTCCTGACTCCAAGGGATATGCAAAGCTTTATGGTTTGCTGGTTTCCTTTTTATAGAAACCAATACTAATAGTGAGACCTTATTTATGTTATTATTATCATCCATGATTAATTTATTATCTAGCCATTCTATGTAAGCACATGTTCTACTTTTAAGCAAGAGTTGAGCAATCAGTTCCATTTCATAACCTTCCATCTTTCAGTTCTTACTATGGTGTTAGACCCAAAACAAGCCGTATCGGATTGCCCGGCAATTCATGAATCAATGCCCCCAGCTGGGTATCTCGAAAACACATGCCCTGCTTGTACCCCAAGCACAAGCAGGACCAACCCATCACCCTCCTGTCACGGGGTCTAGGTCCTCATCCAAACTTGACTCCAAGCCCCCACTTCTAAGTCCTAGACTTAGTGTGGTGCAAGGACCTCCACCATCCCCGCCTCTAATTAGTCGGTCTGGAAAGAGCCAAAACACATGACAAGAGAGCAACAAGTCTTCCCTACGCCCATATCCAAGTATGTGCTCGGGATAATAAATCTGTGACTTGCCTTGAGACTTATGCAATGGTCGGTCCTTAACCAACACAGATAGGGAGAAAGTGTAACCGAGATATGCCCTATTGGCTGCAGGACACAACCTCTTATACCCACCAGTATCCAAACCATATCCCTGCCTGATCACTATTTTTCCTTTCCACCATTTAATCATGAGTAATCATAATTATCACCTATTGTGAGTAACGGCAGGTTACTCATGCTATGGATACCCTGAGCATAGCAGCTACTTGACCTATACTAGTAGGACTCATAGGTAGATATATTTATGCATGTAGTTTCCATAAAATGCCTATAACATAAATGCACATCATATATATTCAATGATCGTTTAAAATAACGGTTATGCACCGGGGCTTGCCTTGGGTAGGCGGTGGGTCAACAAAGTCAGCACCAAAAGGCTTCAGGGCTCCCTCTTGCATGAGGATCTCCTCATCATACTCCTCAATGACCTCCTCATAGTCCTGTTCGTCCACGGGCATGAACTCTACTAACTCGTGATCTACATGCATGAAATGATGATGCAACACTTAGTAATACGGAAATCACAACTCTTAAAATAAAAATACATCTATCAAGCTACTAAGCGAGTTCTACCGACTAAGGTGCTAAGTTACCTACTATTAACACTAACAAGTATACCGCATGACATACATTATCTTCGCAACTAAAGGTATTCTTACTCTTAATACCGATTTACTCTATATATAATTAAATAGGGAGTACTAGCTACTCTATCTATCATCCTACTCTAGTGTTACAAAATTTATAGTGTGTACATAATATTCTAATGAACCTACTGTAAAAATTTCATGGCTAAAGCCATCATAAATTTGCCACAAAAAATCCTACAAATATTAATCTACATAATACTAAGCTTTCTAAATCAAATTTATGAACCTATCATTATCACACATAACTATAAACTAACTACACTATCAGATAGATGGCATTTTAATGAACTTAACAAATTTTGTTTCACTATTTTTGGACATCTACAGAATTTACTATCATTTTTCAATGTTCAGCTCAAAACTAAATTGAATAAACATTCATAACTTTACTGGAAATTGGAAAACCTAATTCTACCACGTGGCCCAAGACGCTAGTGGCTCAGCCCAGTCTGGCGCAATGCATGCACAGGACGCACGGCACAGCCCATGTGGGCGTGACCTAGTCTGCGTGATGACGGCTCACGACGGGGAGGACCCACGCGCATCGGTCATCATGCAAAAACACCCCCGACCTACCCAGTAATCGCGCGAACACTAATAGCACAATTTCGCCAGTTTTCTATCTTACACCTACGCCCCTCCCTCTTCCCATCTTTACCACGTCCATACCCTTGGGCCCTCCCGCACGTGCGGTGCTAACACCGGTGGTTACGCCGGGGAGACCAGCCCTTCCCCACCCTATCTACGGAGCCGATACCTTACTAGGCTTGAACGCGAAGCACTAAGCAAAGGAAGCATGAGCTAGGACACCATAGTAAGGCTAGACCACGGTGGTAGAGCTCTTGCACTAAAAACAATGATGTTCCGGTGAGTTGCAACAACGCCGGAGAACTTGGGGTAGCGAGTGAGCTCAAGGAACTCACCACAGACACAAACGACATGGTGGTTCGGCTAGAGGTGGCCCAAGCCGAGCTAGCTGCGTGTTCATGCATGGTGCGGTGGCACATAGTGGTGGCAAGGCTACGTTAGGGGAGGCTAGGCAGTGGTAGCGATTAGGCAAAGGTGCATAGGGTGACGAGCAGGTGGAGGCAAAGTTAGTGGCGCGATGAATTGACACGAGCTGCACTGGATAGGGAGCTTGCCTTCGACGCGTGCCATGGAGGTCTTAACAACCCAGCGAGAAGAAAACTCCTAATTGGAGCATGGCACGGCGAGGCTCGCTGCAAGGTGGGGTCGGGCGGTTGGCTGACTACACGATGGAGTTGTGGACAGGGTTAATTGGACTGAGGTAGCTCCAACAGGCCAAATTTCGAGGAGCATGTCCGACAACCACAGCGCTAGAGGAACAGGGAAGACAGGCATGGCGTGGCTCATCATGGCCATGGCGGGATGTGGCTATCACTTCGGTGCACAATCGCATATGGCGACAGGGCGAATGGGAAACGGCCAACATGTTCAGGACGATGGGCCGCACAGCCATAAACCACAAACCGACGATGGTGGCTCAGCCCTGTGCACCGTAGTGGATGGCACTAGTCTAAGGAGGTAGCAGCACAACGTCCTTGAGCACCGATGTGATGGCAAGGTAGGCGGGCAAGGCGATGTGCGGGTAGGGCCAAGTGTGGCCACGCGCGCATGGTACCGCATAGGCAAGCGCGAGGCAGCAGGGCGGTAGGTGGACGCGATGGCGGTGGCAGAGCACACGCGGCGACTTCGCACAAGCGGTCATGGTTAGCAATAGCACGGTGTTGCGACGCACAAAGTCAGCGACATGGTGAAGTGGCTACAGCGGGCTAGCTAGAGTAGCGGGCCCGCAATGATGGCGGTGGTGGCCGAGCGGCTAGGCTGTCGGGCGTAGCGTGCTCGTGCGTGCTTCGCGTGCCAGT
Source organism: Miscanthus floridulus (assembly GCF_019320115.1). NCBI lineage: Eukaryota > Viridiplantae > Streptophyta > Magnoliopsida > Poales > Poaceae > Miscanthus > Miscanthus floridulus. The sequence continues at coordinate 43,277,739 of NC_089586.1, read as the reverse complement.
GCACGACAATGGTGGTGTGGGGCCATGCGACTATGCACATGTGCGCACCAGGGGTAGGCCAGTGCCGCACGCCAGTCGAACCGAATCTTGGTGACCGAGGCCAGATGCTGCACCCGCTCGGGAATGTGTCTTGCATGCTTTTTAAAGCATCCCAAAAACCCACCTCAATGCTTCAATTGCTAAACCAGCTATTTTATGCTCAAGATGACATGTCAAGCTACTAAAACAAACCCTAAAACCAAGCCACTACTTAGCCTGATTCTTCTACGAAAATTGCTGAACTTAGCTTCGTCAAGGCGTTGTCCGACTTAGGAATTTTGGCTAAATCTCAAACGGTTTCGCGTCGAATGCGATTTCTAAGCTATTAAATAAGCTAGCTAGCGAATCCCATTCTCGACCACAAGTATTTCATCATCACCTACAAAGCTTACACTACAAACTTTATTAAAGTGATGGATATGTGTTCTATAGTATTTTCATTCAAAAAAAATCATTTAGAACCCTAAGTGATAAAACGTGACATGAAATATAACATTCGTTTCGTGTTTCTGATGAACGTTTCAAGTTACGTGTATTGCTTTACACCCTATATTACACACATTTACACATAAATATGATGCTCATGCAGTGTTTTAGCAAAAGATTGTATAGTGTAACACCGAGGGTGTTACACAATAATGGTGCGCGCAACCACCGAGTGATAAGTGTGCAAACCTGTCGACAAAAGATGCTCAGCAGCCCACTGAGGGGTATCCCACGATGGTAGATTTGTCATAGAGGTGAGCGAGATCAGGAGTGAGATGGTAATACAAGTACCAAGACACAAGATTTAGACAGGTTCGACCGTTAGTATGACGTAATACCTACATCTTGTGTTCTGATGTATTGCATTGAGATGTATGGATTGTGTCCACTAGTGGACCCCTACCTCTCCTTATATACTCTAGAGGGGTAGGGTTACAAGGAAAGTAGCCTATTTAGTACTATATAATATCTTACGATGCACGTCGAGCAGCGCCGTGCATGCCTTGATCTTGTGGGTTGGGCCACCTCTAATGGTGCGGCCCATGTCTTGTCTTGTGGATACCGGGGGCCATACCCCCATAGCTAGTCTGTGAGCTTGACAATAGGTGACGTAGTCACATGGTGACAGGGTTAGAAAGTAGAAGACCAGCCGAGCAGGTAGCCAGTCCTCGGGCATATCCATGAGATGAGAAAAGCGCACATTCACCACAAGGTGAAGTGTGCCCACTTAGTCCCTAAGCCTGCTGGAAGATGAAGAATTAATCTTGTAGCAGGGTCAAAGAAAAAGAAATCTAAAATCTTTGCCGACGTCATCCGACATGTGCGTATCAAGACCCCAGATGTGCTGCCCAAGATTAGCACCCTGATCCGAACAACATGGAGCAGCTTGGTAGCACTCTAATGAGATGTAGCAAGATCTAACCGTCAAAGGAGTCCCTGGCGTTGCTGGCGATGTCCGAGCATGGAGGAGTCCCTGGTGTAGGCGGTGATGTCTGAGCACCAAGGAGTCCTCGGCGTAGGCGACGATGTCGGAGCACCGAGGAGTCCCTGTTGTAGGTGGCAATGTCCGAGTACTGAGGAGTCCCCGGCATAGCTGGCGATGTCCGAGCAGCGAGGAGTCCTCGACATAGGCAGTGATGTCTGAGCACTGAGGAGTCCCTGGCGTAGGCGGTGATGTCCGAGCATCGAGGAGTCCCTAGCATAGGTGCTGATGTCGGAGCACCGAGGAGTCCTCGACATAGGCGGCGATGTCTGAGCACCGAGGAGTCCCCAGCATAGCTGGCGACGTCTGAGCAGCAAGGAGTTCCCGATGAATATAGCAAGGTCCGAGCACCGAGGAGTCCCCAGCATAGCTAGCGATGTCCGAGCACCGAGGAGTTCCCGATGAAGCTGGCAAGGTCCGAGCACCGAGGAATCCTCGGCATAGCTGGCGATGTCCGAGCACCGAGGAGTCCCTGACGTAGCTGGCGATGTCCGAGTAGCGAGGAGTTCCTGGCAAAGCTGGTGAGGTCCGAGCACTGAGGAGTCCCTAGCATAGCTGGTGATGTCCAAGCACTGAGGAGTCCCTGGTGTAGCTGGTGATGTCCGAGCACCGGCGTAGCTAGCGATGTCCGAGCATCAAGGAGTCCCCGGCATAACTGGCGATGTCCGACGTAGCTAGCAATGTCTGTGCGGTAAAGTGTTCCCACTTAGTCCTCGAGCATGAAGAATCCGAGCGCCAAGGAGTAACCGATGTATCTGGTGATGAAGCATGAGCGACAAATAGTCTTGTCAACTAATCGACGGTGAAGTGAGCATTGAGCAGAAGTGATCGGTGAACAATCCGATCAACTGGTCGGCGATGAAGTCAATGATCCTAGCAGTCTGACCAGTTGATCGGTGGTGAAGTCCGAGCACTAGGTGATCCGATCACCTGGATGATGATCCTACAATATAAATATGTAGAACGGGTAGTACATGATGTACAAATATATGAACTCCGGAGAAAAATTAGCAATGGTGATGAAATAGCGTAAGTAGCTTGGCGATTAGTTGGTGTGAAGATGTATTTAATATAAACTGCCCGAACAGTTAGTGTGTAGCTAAGTCTCTAGCCCTAGCTAGCCTATTAACCATAATGCGGAGCACGGAGCCCGTGCACGTGTAGGAGGAACAGACGTCGCTAAGGAGCCGCTGCCGACCACCCATAACGTAGAGGGCAGATGCTCATGCATGTGTAGGGAGAAGCCGGAGATAGGGCCATCTCTGGAGGCGTTCGAGCATCAACAGGACTGTTTGGGGGTTCATAAAATCATTTGGAGAGCAAACATGGAGAAAACAGCTTGGAGAAACATCATGGCGATTAATGAAGATTGAAGAATATTTAGAAAATAATGTGTGGCTTAGCTTTAGACAGAACGACTGGTCGGTGGCGTATGGCGCTATCTGGTCAGCGAGAGGATGGACATCTTCAACCTGGTTGATGAATTTGCCTTTTAGTGCATCTAGGAAGGTGGCGGTGATGTTGGTGAACCCAAAAGGTAGGGCCATAACCCCTAGAGTTTCTCGAGCAGCCTCTAAAAGATCTAATCAATGGATGTGATCAGATCATCGTTGTTGATCTACCTCCTCTAGTAGTAAGGAAGCAGGCGGTGAGTTGTTGATGAATGCGACCTTGGAGGAGGTTCCGAGATTGGATCTATAGTTGGAGGGGCTGATGTAGCTAGCAATGAATCATCGTCATGGACCGGCATAGATCTAAAAGAGATTGATGACGAGAACGCGTTGTTGATTTGAGGTCCATCTGGCTCGCCATGGATCAAGTGCACACCCCTACTTGGCGTGCCAACTGTCGACAAAAGATGTTGAGCAGTCCACCGAGGGGTATCCCACGATGGTAGATTTGTCATAGAGGTGAGCGAGATCAAGAGCGAGATGGTAATACAAGCACCAAGACACAAGATTTAGATAGGTTCAGTCATCAGTATGATGTAATACCTACATCATGTGTTCTAATGTATTGCATTAAGATGTATGGATCGTGTCCACTAGGAGACCCCTATCTCTCCTTATATACTCTAGAGGGGTAGGGTTACAAGGAAAGTAGCCTATTTGATACTATACAATATCTTGCGGTGCACGTCGAGCAGCGCCGCGCATGCCTTGATCTTGTGGGCTAGACCACCTCTGATGGTGTGACCCATGTCTTGTCTTGTGGATACTAGGGGCCATACCCCCACAGCTAGTCCCTAAGCCTGACAGCAGGTGGCGTAGTCAAATGGTGCCAGGGTCAAAAAATAGAAGACCAGTCGAGCAGAGAGCCAGTCCTCGAGCGTAGCCTCGAGATGAGAACAAGCACATTCACCGCAAGGTGAAGTGTGCCCACTTAGTCCCCGAGCCTACTAGAAGATGAAGAATGAATCTTATAGCAGGGTCAAAGAAAAAGAAGTCTGAAAGCTTTACTGACGTCATCTGACCTGTGCGTATCAAGACCCTAGATGTGCTGCCTAAGATCAGCACTCTGATCCAAACAGCATGAAGCAGCTTGGTAGCACACCGATGAGACATAGCAAGATCCGACTGCTAAAGGAGTTCCCTGCGTAGCTAGTGACGTCCGAGCACTGAGGAGATCCTGGTGTAGCTAGTGATCTCCGAGCACCAAGGAGTCCCCGGCGTAGGCGGCGATGTCCGAGCACCTAGGAGTCCCTGGCATAGGCGGCGATGTTGGAGCACCGAGGAGTCCCCGACGTAGGCGGTGATGTCCAAGCACCGAGGAGTCCCTAGCGTAGCTAGCGACATCCGAGCAGCAAGGAGTCCCCGACATAGGCGGCGATGTCTGAGCACCAAGGAGTCCCCGGCGTAGGCGGCGATGTACGAGCACTGAGGAGTCCCCGACGTAGCTAGCGATATTTGAGCACCGAGGAGTCCCTGGCGTAGGCGGCGATGTCAAGCACCAAGGAGTCCCTGGCATAGCTGGTGACGTCCGAGAAGTGAGGAGTTCCCGACGAAGCTAGCGAGGTCCGAGCACCGAGGAGTCCCCGGCATAGCTGGCGGTGTCCGAGCATTGAGGAGTTCTCAGTGAAACTAGCGAGGCCTGAGCACCGAGGAGACCCCAATATAGCTGTCAACAAAAGATGCTCGATAGTCCACTGAGGGGTATCCCACGATGGTAGATTTGTCATAGAGGTGAGCGAGATTAGGAGCGAGATGGTAATACAAGCACCAAGACACAAGATTTAGACAGGTTCGGCCGTCAGTATGACGTAATACCTACATCCTATGTTCTGATGTATTGCATTGAGATGTATGGATTGTGTCCACTAGGGGACCCCTGCCTCTCCTTATATACTCTAGAGGAGTAGGGTTACAAGGAAAGTAGCCTATTTGGTACTATACAATATCTTGCGGTGCACGCCGAGCAGTGTCGTGCACGCCTTGATCTTGTGGGCTGGGCCACCTCTGATGGTGTGGCCCATGTCTTGTCTTGTGGATACTAGGGGCCATACCCCCATAGCTAGTCCTCGAGCCTGACAGCAGGTGACGTAGTCACATGGTGCCAGGGTCAGAAAGTAGAAGACAAGCCGAGCAGGGAGCCAGTCCTCGGGCGTAGCCTCGAGATGAGAACAAGCACATTCACCGCAAGGTGACATGTGCCCACTTAGTCCTCGAGCCTGCTGGAAGATGAACAATGAATCTTGTAGCAGGGTCAAAGAAAAAGAAGTCTGAAAGCTTTGCTGACGTCATCTGACATGCGCATATGAAGACCCCAGACATGCTGTCTAAGATCAGCACCTTGATCCAAATAGCATGGAGCAGCTTGATAGCACACTAATGAGATGTAGCAAGATCCGACCACCAAGGGAGTCCCTAGCGTAGCTGGCGATGTCCGAGCACCGAGGAGCGAGGAGTCATGACGTCGCTGGCGATGTCCGAGCACCGAGGAGCGAGGAGTTCTCGGAGTCAATGGCAATGTCTGAGCACCAAGGAGCGAGGAGTCCCCGATGTCGTTGGTGATGACCGAGCACCGAGCAGCGAGGAATCCTTGACGTCGCAGGCGACGTTCGAGCACCGAGGAGCGAGGAGTCCCAATGTCGCTGGCGATGTCCGAGCACCGAGGAGCGAGGAGTCCTCGGTGTCACTGGTGATGTCCAAGCATCGAGGAGCGAGGAGTCCCCAATGTTGTTGGTGATTACCGAGCACCGAGGAGCGAGGAGTCCCCGACATCACTGGTGAAGTTTGAGCACCAAGCAGCGAGGAGTCCCCGGCGTCACTGGTGATGACTGAGCACCGAAGAGCAAGGAGTCCCCAGCATCGCTAGCGATGACCGAGGACCTTGGAGCGAGGAGTCCCCGGCGTCATTGGTGATGTCCGAGCACCGAGGAGCGAGGAGTCCTCGATGTCGCTGGAAATAACTGAGCATCAAGGAGCGAGGAGTCCCTGGCATTGCTGGCGATAACCGAGCACCGAGGAGCGAGGAGTCCCTGGCATCACTGGCTATGTCCGAGCACCGAGGAGGGAGGAGTCCCCGGCGTCGCTGGCGATGTCCGAGCACCGAGGAGGGAGAAGTCCCCGGTGTCGCTGGCGATGTCCGAGCACCGAGGAGCGAGGAGTCCTTAGTGCCACTTGTGATGACCGAGCACCGAGGAGCGAGGAGTCCCCGACGTCGCTAACGATGATCGAGCACCAAGGAGCGAGGAGTCCCTGGTGTCGCTAGCGATGTCCGAGCACCGAGGAGCGAGGAGTCCCGACGTCGCTAGCGATGTTCACAAGGTGAAGTGTGCCCACTTAGTCTTCAAGCATGAAGAATCCGAGCGCCGAGGAGTAACCGACGTATCCGGTGATGAAGCACGAGAGATGAACAGTCTAGTCAACTGATCGGCGGTGAAGTGAGCATTAAGTAGAAGCGACCGATGAACAGTCTGATCAACTGGTCGGCGACGGAGTCCATGGACCAAGCGGTCCAACCAGTTGATCAGTGGTAAAGTCCGAGCACTAGGTGATCCTGATCACCTGGACGACGATCCTGCAATACAAATATGTAGAATGGGTAGTACATGATGTAAAAATATATCACCTCCTGAGAAAAATCAGCAATGGTGATGAAATAGTGTATGCAGCTCGACGATCAGTTGGTGTGAAGATGTATTTAATATAAACCGCCCGAACAGTTAGTGTGTAGCTGAGTCTCTAGCCCTAGCTAGCCTGTTAACCATAACATAGAGCACGGAGCCCGTGCATGTGTAGGAGGAACAAGCATCGCTAAGGAGCCGCTGCCGACCACCAATAACGTAGAGGGCAGACGCTCATGCATGTGTAGGGAGGAGCCGGAGACAGAGCCATCTCTAGAGGCGTCCAAGCACCAATAGGACTGTTCGGGGGTTCGGAAAATCATTTGGAGAGCAAATATGGAGAAAACAGCTTGGAGAAACATCATGGCAATTAACAAAGATTGGAGAATATTTAGAAAAATATTAAAGCATGACTTAGCTTTAGACTAGAACGTCTGGTCGGCGGTGTATGGCGCTATCTGGCCGGCGAGAGGATGGATGTCTTCAACCTAGTCGACGAATCTACCCCTCAGGGCATGTTGGTAAGCGGCAACGGCGGCAGTTAGTGAACCCGAAGGGTAGGGCCATAACCCCTAGAGTTTCTCGAGTAGCCTCTGATAGATCTAGATCAGGAGGGTGGTCGGCGCTGAACCAGAGTGTCCAGAGCCGATTCGGTGATGGAGAGTTAATCGTCGAGCTTTAGACCGACCTGATCGATGGATACGATTAGATCAGTCATTGTTGATCTGCCTCCTCTAGTAGTGAGGAAGCGGGCGGCGAGTTGTTGATGAAGGTGACCTCAGAGGTGGTTCTGAGATCGGATCTGCTATCACGGAGGCTGATGTAGCCAGCGATGAATCATCATCGTGGACCAACATGGATCTCCACGAGATTGATGATGAGAACGCGCTGGTTATTTGAGGTCCATCTAGCTCGCCATGGATCAAGCGCACACCCCTACCTAGCGCGCCAACTGTCAACAAAAGATGCTCGGCTAGTCCAACTGAGGGGTATCCCACGATGGTAGATTTGTCATAGAGGTGAGCAAGATCAGGAGCGAGATGGTAATACAAGCACCAAGACACAAGATTTAGATAGGTTCGACCGTCAGTATGACGTAATACCTACATCATGTGTTCTGATGTATTGCATTGAGATGTATGGATCAGTGTCCACTAGGGGACCCCTGCCTCTCCTTATATACTCTGGAGGGGTAGGGTTACAAGGAAATTAGCCTATTTGGTACTATACAATATCTTGCGGTGCACGCTGAGCAGCGCCATGCATGCCTTGATCTTGTGGGCTAGGCCACCTCTGATGGTGTAGGCCCATGTCTTATCTTGTGGAATACCAGGGGGCCATACCCCCACAAAACCTCACTAAACACTAGGCCTAAACCTAGAGCAAGCGCATAAGCGGTGGTCTAATGAACCTATGCACTTCACAAAGCACCTACGCTAATCACCTAATGAATCACTATGCACTACGCAAGTGGAGATCACTAAAATGGTGTATCAACACCCTTGGTATGTTTCCTCAGGCTCTCCCACTCTCAAAAGGCCGGTTGGAGGCATATTTATAGCCCCACAAGTGAGAACTAGCCATTGGACTTGAGACCCAACTTTCTGCTAGTGACCGGATGCTGATCATGTCCTGATCGGATGTGTCCGGTCCTGCCTGACCGTTGGAGCGCGCGTTTGATCAAACTCTAGACCGAGTCTGGTCTCACTCGATCGGACACGTCCTGTCATGCTGGCGTCCGGTGCCTTCATGGCAGCGTCCGGTCAGTCTCTATCGAGCCCCTTCTACATTCATTTCTTCACGATCTTGCAGTCCGGCTTGGTTCCTATCTTCGTGCTTGGACTTTGCTTGGTTTCTTGGGTCTTTTCTTGTGCTTCTAGGGTCTTGCTTATGGTGTTGATCGTCGGATCATCATATCACCTCTATCCAAGTCACGTCTTGCACCCTCTTGAACTACAAAACAATTACTTGCAAATATATTGTTCCAATTTGGTTGTGTTGGTCATCAAACACCAAAATACAAAGGAAATGGGCCTAGGGTCCATTTTCCTTACAATCTCCTCCTTTTTGGTGACTTGATGACAAAACGACCAAAGCAAGCAAATAATAAAAATTTTGGAATTTAAAAACTAACTACTTGCTAGGATGCAATGCAAAGGGCAAGGTTATATGATGCTAAAAGATACCACATGTAAATATTTTTGGAAACTTATCTTGCCCTTGCAAATGTCCCCATGTGGCATTATGGATTTCAGCCCCCCCCCTAACTCCATAATCCGCTATCCTCCCTTTCTTGGACTATTTCCACTTGTAAATTATTATGATCGGGCTTGCTTTTGGTTCTACAAATTCTCCCCCTTTAGGAATTAAACACCGAAAAGGAAGACATTAGTAGCACAAGGGAGGGTCAAATTTTGTGATCCTTTGAATGTGGAGTGGAATAGATCACAAAACTTGACTCTCACATTGCATAGACTAAGCTCCCCCTAAAAATATGCATACATATGGTGGAAGGCAAATCATATGCATAACTTGGCAAATTATTGCTCAAGGGAGTTTAATCTATATAATGCATGGAGAAAGCATATAAATATCAAATTGAAATCAACATGACAATATTGGTTTAAAAATACCACATGTAGAAATCAATTTGATTGTCATCACTTGCAATAGGTGGTGGATTTATGAAGCATAATGCTTAACTCCGGGAACTCTATTTTCCTTGCAATGAAGACTACTACACATATGATAAGCTTGCAATAGTGTTAGTCTCAAAGCATCCAACTTGTAGAGTAACCTCTCCCTAAATTTGTGCATACAAGCATGGAATGCTTGTAGGAGACATGCACATTGATTTTAGAATAAAAGATACCACTTGAAAGATGATATCACATGAATGTGAGAATCATTTTCAAAAGTGATAATCAGGAGAAAATTATCTACAATTTGGACTTTGGTACATATTAGATAAACAATTGTAAAACAAGCTATGTGTCATGATCCTAAGCAATTTAAACCATGTAGGTTTGCTCCAAGGGTAAGAGTAATACTGAGCAAGCCTACCATTTGATTTACCTAGTGTATGCATGACAAAAGATTAAACATGCAAATGCAAACCTAGGCACTGAAAAGGAACTAGATGCTAATTGAGATCACAAGAAATTAAATCTAGTTATCTAACATGGGGAGGAGAATTTGGGTCCATAGTATTCACTAACACACTTGGCAGTTACCTTGACCATCATGATGCACCCCATGAAATGCACCCAAATTATGCCAAGTCTCCAAATTCCCTGAAGTCCATCGAACTTCTCACTTCCCTTTCAGGATCCAAACCTTCTTGGTACTCTTCATGTTGGAAATTATCTCCTTTGGAACCCAAATTCATTTGGCCCCATTGTTAGCTTACTTGTTCACCTTGATGGCCACCACCTTGTTATTTTTCTTCTTCTTCAAGAGAAAAGGTGTGGAGGCCTTTTTGTCCACCTTGTTGGTGTAGGTGTTGGAGAGCTTGCTTATTTCCTTTTTGTTTTTCTCTTTCTTCTTAGCTCCTCCCCCATTCTTCACCTTGCACTCATAGGACTTGTGGCCTTCCATGTGGCATACATAGCAAACCATGATTTGTCCTTCATCAAGCTTCTTCACTCCCTTGACGGTGTTATGTTGATGAAGTTGGGCTTGCTCCATTTTGCCTTTTACTTGAGTCAAGTCCTTGGTAAGGCGAGCCACTTCTTGCTTGAGTTGCTCATTCTCAATTGCAACCTCTTGTGTGCCTCTATCTACAACAACTTTCTTAACACAAACTTGGTTGCACAAGGGTGAGTCTAAATATAAATCATTGCAAGAAGTAGAGGCATCCTTTTTAGGCCTATCAAAGATTGATTTTTTCTTTTTAGGTGCCTTGGTGGGGGTAGTACCGATGGCTTCAAGATTAGCAACTTTATTAGTTAGCTCATCACAATATTTGCACATGGTTTCCATTTTAGCAAGCAAACTTCTATAAGCATCTTGTGAACTAGCTAACTTTTCTTTTAATTTTTCATTTTTATTTACAAGTTGCTCATCATTGATTGTGCATGCATTTGTTGTTGCACTAGCCTCAAGTTGCTCAATTTTAGTAGATAGTTCAATATTGATATTAGCAAATGTCTCATATTGGTCAAGCAAGGTTTTATATGCTTCTTGTGAACTATCTAGCTTTTCTTGCAACATTTTTAGCATCTTTTGTTGGCTAGTGCAAGCCTTAGCATATTTAAGATTTTCTAGCACAAGTCCATTAAGAGAAGGCATTTCATCATCACTATCATTTTCACTAGAGAATGAGCTTTCATTACCTCATGCCATAAGGCACACACGAGAAGAGCTTGATGATGAGTGCTTGTGGCCTCGCCTCTTGTGATGGTCTTCTTCTTCACTTGAAGAATCATCCCATGACCTTATTGATGTGAGGGCTTTGTCCTCGCACACCTTCTTCTTTGTCTTGGGTGTGGACTTGTTTGGACAAACTTCCACAAAGTGCCCCAACTCACCGCATCCATAGCATCCTTTCTTTCATTGCTCATTTCTTTGATAGGTGAAGATGAAATCTTGAATTCGGATGGGCACACCCTTGACATTGAGCCTTTGGATCATCTTCTCCACCTTGTTGATAAGTTTGATTGATTCTTCATCAAGGTCAGAGGTGGAGGAGGAAGATTGATCATCATCACTTGAATCTTCATCATCATCATCATCATCTTCTTCTTCTTCTTCTTCTTCTTCTTCTTCTTCTTCTTCTTCTTCTTCTTCTTCTTCTTCATCATCATCTTCACTTGAGGAGCTTGAGCTTGTCTCAACTTGCTTGCCCTTCATCTTCTTTTTCTCACTACATGCGAGAGCTTTGCCTTTGCTTGATGATGAGGCTTCTTCTTGACCCATCTCCTATCACATTTCAAATGCCACTATCTTGCCAATGACTATGGCCAGGGTCATGGTGCTTAAGTCCTCCATGTTGTGAAGGATGGTGATGATGCTTGAATATTTGTTTTGTGGTAGCACAGAGATGATCTTCCTCACGATGTCCGCATCATCTAGCTTAGTTAATCCTATTGAATGGAGCTCATTGATAATTAGATTCAAACTGAGAATACACATCACGAACAAGCTCATCATCATTCATTTTAAAGGAATCATAATTTTGTTTAGCTAGACAATGTTTTTGCTCATGGACATTAGTTGTGCCGCCATGGAGCTCTTGGAGTTTTAACCAAATTTCATGTGCCGTATTTAAAGTGAACACATGGTTAAATACATCCATGCAAAAAGATTCAAACAAACAATTTTTAGCTCTAGCATTGAAATGAATTTCTTTTTTTCACTTTTTGTGGGTTTGTCAGGATTCTTAATGTGTTTCATCCCAGTCACTGAGTGACTCTCCAAACACCCAAATCTACCGCCTCAAGGTGACAAGCCATTCTAGCTTTATAGTAGGGGAAGTTAGTGCCAGTCAAAGTACGGAGGCCTAGAGATATCCTATCCCAACCACTCTAAATAGCGTCGGCTCAACGGCGATGAAGCCAAAGGTCCAAATTGAGCCAATCGGCTTTGATACCACTTGTAAGGGACCATGACACCTAAGAGGGGGGTGAATTAGGCAACTTTAAAATTCAACTTCTAACTATGGCCTCAAATTTCCACCTTAGCAAAACCTATGCAATAAAGTAATCTATCCAAATGTGCAACTATGGTTTTGCTAAGTGCTGTTGCTATCTCTACCGCAAAAGAGTTATGCAACCTTGGTTCCAATCCTATCAATTAAGCTAGGAAAGTATAGTACACACCAAGGTAGCAGATATAAATGCAGAAGGTAAAGATGAGGTAGAGATGCAAACTCTCGTCGACTGACTCCGGTATTTTTACCTAGGTATCAAGAAGTGCTCAAGATTCCCCCAAGTCCTCATTGGGGTCCCTCATAAAGAATTCCTCGCAGGGCCAAGCTCCTGATTGGGTAACTCCATGGATAGCCCCGGTCCTTCTCCATGCGCAAGTGGGTATCCGGTGTGCCTTCTGGCAAGCCTCTCCTAAATCGCTCCCCTCTGTCTTCACTATCAAACTTCCGGCCAAACCAGTCCCAGGGCCTTGTTCCCTTTGGTACACGGTGGTGGCCTCACCACAAACGCGGTTGGTGTGATCTCGCAGGACTACAAGCCCCTTCGATGTACAACAATGGTGCGCACAAGCACCAAGTGATAAGAGGTGTGCAGACCTCACTAAACACTAGGCCTAAACCTAGAGCAAGCGCATAAGCGGTGGTCTAATCAACCTAAGCACTTCACAAAGCACCTACGCTAATCACCTAATGAATCACTAAGCACTATACAAGTGGAGATCACTAAAATGGTGTATCAACACCCTTGGTATGTTTTCTCAGCTCTCCCACTCTCAAATGGCCAGTTGGAGGCATATTTATAGCCCCACAAGTGAGAACTAGCATGTTGGACCTGAGATCCAACTTTCTACTAGTGGTTCGAATGCTGATCACGTCCTAATCGGACGCGTCCAGTCCTGCTGACCGTTGGAGCGCATGCGATTGATCGGACTCTAGGCCAAGTCTAGTTTCACTCGATCGGACATGTCCGGTCTCACTTGATCGGACATGTCCTGTCGCGCTAGCACCGCTCTAGAACCTTTCTGGACATGATCGGACGCTACTTCTTGGTGCGTTCGGTCATCCTACTGTCGTGTCTGGTTGTGCTGAGAACATTGCCTTGATGATGAATAGTGTCACCTGTGCGTCCGATCATCGCGTATGTCATTGTGGTTGCACAGGCAATGATCGGACGCATCTGGTGCTTTGGTGGCAGCGTCCGGTCGTCTCTGCCGAGCCCCTTCTTCATTCGTCTCTTCGTGATCTTGCGTCCAGCTTGGTTCCTATCTTCGTGCTTGGACTTTGCTTTGTTTCTTGGGTCTTCTCTTGTGCTTCTAGGGTCTTGCTTATGGTGTTGATCGTTGGATCATGATATCGCCTCTGTCCAAGTCACGTCTTGCACCCTGTTGAACTACAAAACAATTACTTGCAAATTTATTAGTTCAATTTGGTTGTGTTCATCATCAAACACCAAAATCCAAAGTAAATGGGCCTAGGGTCTATTTTCCTTACAGCTTCATTCGCTACATACTAAAACCTTAATTGTTGGCTAACTAAATTAATGCATTTCTCAAGAAACCGAGAAGAAACTAATGGGATTTCAACGGAGGAGCTGATAGCATCTAGACGTCTAATCGGATATCGATCCGTCGGGCAGTATCGTGGCCCCACCCATGCAAAGCAACACCGATCGACCACTTGCGGGGTCCGCTCGCACTCCCTCTGCTTCCCACGCGCATGCACGTGGGGTCGTCTGTGTACGCTCGGTGACGCCCTAGTAGCTACAGTAGACTGGTTACGGACAGGTGGGCCCCATCACAACATGTGCAACACCAGATCTACTTTTGCAATCTTTAGATGAAACACTTACAACATATGTCTAAAACACTTGCAAGATACATCTGAAACACTTGCACAAACTAGAAAAACTTGAAAACACGTGTGTAGCCATTGCAAACATATGCAACATCTCCTAAATGAAATACTTGCAACATACTTATGAAACACTTGAACCGTACGCTTGTAACATGCATGTATATTCAACATCCAAATCTACTTTTACAACATCCAGATAAAACACTTGTAACATACGTTTAAAACATATGAAACATTTGAAAACATACACTTGAAACATACGTGTATAAGCTGTTGCAACATATGCAACATCCTGATCTAGTTTTGCAAGATCCCGATCTACTTTTGCAACATCGATATAAAACACATGCAACATACCTCTGAAACACCTAAACACATAAAACATATGTTTGCAATATACACTTTGAGCGCAACATCTCTTGTTGCTTCGGCAAATGGAAGCTCATCAGGCACGTGGAGGTCACCGGTGTAAAGGTCGACGGTGGCGTGGAGCCTGTTGGTAATGTGGAGCTAGACGGTGGCATGCAGAGGGTAGGGTAAGGGTGGCATGGGTGCTGGTGGCACAGTAGGTGTGTGGGCACAGAAGCGATGGTGCAAACGGTGGGTGTGGACACGACGGCAACGTACTGGGCGGTGACGACGACAACGGTGGCGCAGAGGGTGGGTGGGCACGGGGCAGGGTGGCAGCAACGACACAGAGCATGAGTGGAGGTAGCGGTGACGGCATGCAAAGGAGTGGAGCGCGTGCATTCTCGAGATGGGTCTAATCAGACGCCCGTGTCTGAGCATTACCGTTACAATGGAGCACGAGTTATGGAATAAATCAAGTTCGGATTCTGCATGATGCATGTAGATGAAATCATCCACTAGGGAAAATTCTTGTCGGCCAAAACCGTCAGGAATGGACACAAAACCATTAGGAAATATGTTACGCGCCGTCACGAATAGGTTGACAAGGAAAACTAAGAATTCCTGACGACTAGTCGACAGAAAATTATTCCTGACAGCAATTTCTAACGGTTCTAAGCCCACCGGTGATTCGAATGCCCTGTCAGCCTGACCGATAGAAATTCCCATCAAGAATCATAAACTGGTAGGAATCAGCGTACAATTCCTATCCTCAGACCGCCCACGGATACAAGTAGAGTTGGATCACTCGTCTGTCCCGACTCACTACTACAAAAAGCATTTTTAGGGGCGGCTGGTAACCCTTTGTAGGGGCGGTTTGGCCAGCCGCCCCTACCAAACCGTCTCTACAAATCATGCATTTGTAGGAGCGGTTCCTAGGCCGCCCCTATAAATTGATTTGTAGGGGCAGCTGGTGATTGAGCTGCCCCTACAAATCGATTTGTAGGGGTGGCTCAATAACCAGCCGCCCCTACAAATCAATTTGTAGGGGGCGGCTGTAGTGCCAGCCGCCTCTATAATACATATTTATAGGGGTGGTTCAATCTAGAACCACCCTTATAGTATGTTTTCCCACCAAAAAAAATCAAATTTACAATTCAAATTCGACCAGAACTGTTTGTTTTCGCGTATTCCATCCAACGTTCGCGTTGCCGAACACCGCGCGACCAACATTCCGAACCGTGTTCGCGTTGCCGAACGCCCCGTGACCAACGTTCCAAACCGCGTTCGTGTTGCCGAACGCCCCTGCGACCAACGTTCTGAACGCGACTACAAGCACAATAGTATTATATAAACTACAATTACAAGTCCAATTCATAAGAATATATACAATCCATCATTAAATATACAAATTCCATACATATTGTTATCAACAGTCCTAGAGCTAGCCTTTTAGTCTCACGAAGGTGTTGGTACTGAGGATTTCTACCTAAGTCAGACTCTAGGGTCATGGTAGGCGCCTTTGACTGTGTACAATCTGGTCCAATATGAAGTTGCAAAGGTCACCGATGAGCTCTAAGAGTTGTTCATCCTTGTATGGGTCTTTTTTCAATTCCTTTCTCTTCTCTCCACTACAAGAGAATAAGTTTTGGTTTAGTATTTCATACCATGTACAAAGTTTTTATACTACTGATGAAGACGTTCAAACTTACCCTTAAGGGGTGTCTCCTATAGGCACTGGTGTTACTCATCATAGAACATATATAGTATCCACAATGTACACTCCCAGGCCTCTACTTGGGGCACTATGTGTTTTGCATATGAAAATATTAGGTAATGCTTTTGACAGCCATGTAACGGAGTACTGAAGAAGTAAGTTACACTTACCGCACATAGTGTTTTTATAGCCTAGCTTTTCCTTCCTTGCTGGATCATGCCTTTCGTGATGATGAGTGACATAGAACCTAAATGCCCTATTCGAATTATTTTAGCAAATACAACTTGTTAGTATCCAAAAGTGAATGTTATAAGTATGTATACAAACATATAAGCTAATGAGGATTGTCGATATGTATACATCTTGAGAATCGATATGAAGTCTTTGTATGTCGTCGGGTCCCTTATCTATTGAATCAAAGACCCATGCCATGCTCCTCCCGACATCGACTGGCTATACAAATCCAGTGGTTGCTGCATGGATTTAATCATAGAACTAGATAAGCTCTTTTGCATCGAATAAAATATATCGAACAAAGCTTTAAGTATAGAGTTGAACTTACTCGAAGTTGTATGGTAGCCATATAGTAGAGTGTTGTTGTAGATTTTTGAAAGCCAGAGCAATGTATGCCGCAACCTTAAGGGACTCTTCCTTTAGTTTCACCATACGGATGCGCTCTTTCTCCCGAAGAGTCTTTGCAGCAGCTAGCTCTTTGGCATCCAGTGTCCACTATTTAGGGTAATTAAAATTTGTTTGGGCTATAGCTTGAGGGTCTAGATACCCGGCTTTCACACTTGGCATTTGTTTGACAATGTGCACTTGCATTCTACAAATCACTGGCATAGGGTTAGTTACAACAAAATTCAAAGATTACATTCATATCATATCAGGAGGACAAGGACTTACAGGCACCACAGTGCGAATTAGACTCATCTCCATTTCTCCTAGGTGAAAGCATGTGTGCATGTCATTGAAGGCAAAGACAATTTTCCCAGCTGGGCTTCCAAATGTGCCGGTGGGGAAGCATGCTTGTATGAGATCTATGCTCATTGGGAGAGCACGCAAGTACCAATCATGGAAGCCTTCTCATTCCAAGTGGTAGGCGCTGGATGTCCTGGTTTGGTAGAAAGGGATTGCCTCTTTCATATGTTTTCGAGGCAATCCTTTGACCATTTGATCGCATCAACATTTGGATACTACTTTGCTAATTTGGTGGAGTTTGCTAGTTACTGGCCTCCTCAGAACCCCATGATAGGACTTTTTTAACTTGATTCTTAGGCTTGAATTGGTCATGGGAATACCACTTGGACACCGACTGAGATGTCTTTGATCAGAACATAAAGTGGCCTTATGTTGATTGGAATCTTCTTTCGAAGTTCCCATTCAGGCACGTCCTCGTCTTCTTGTGCATCACCTTCAAGAGGCACTTGTTGTTCATGTATCGGCTCTGCTTGTTGAGAAGACTGTGGCATCTCATCATGCACTTGCTCGGTATGAGCTGCAGAAGGTTGTGGCATCTCATCAGGCACATGCCTGCTAGGAGGCGGGGAAGAATGTGGCATCTTAGGAATGTGGTGGTCACGAGATGGTGAAAACATCTCCCTGACCTCAACAACTCGCTCCAAATTTGGGATAGGTGGAGGTGGCGAAAGAAGTAGGTCAATATAATGTTCCTGTTTGTGCCAGAGGATGAACTGCCCAATAACATCTCCGAGTAACACTAGCCCCTCAGGAGTTGCATAGTCTATCCTCCACTGTATGAACTCGGGCTTCACGGTATGCACCTCGACCCTAGTGTAGTCCGACGGTATCTTATTATTGTGGTGTAAGCCACCGGGAGGATGTGCCACACCCGTTGCCACCTCCATCATAGTGTTCTGTCGGCCACTGAGAAACACCAAGGTGCAACTAGTTGGTTCCCGTACATGATCAACGGAGGTTGTGGCTGTAGTGGAACCTTGGCTGCTAGGAACTTTCGAAGGGCTACCAACTAATGCCAGTTCTCCTGGCGGCGTCACTAATATCCGTGGCTCCATAGACAGTCCTTGCTCCTCCTAGCACCTTCGCAACTAGAGCCTTCACTTGGAGCTCAAGACTAGTCTTCCGGTCTCTGCCATGTTTTTTGTACATGTGCCTAGTCCTCTTCGAATCCTTGCTTCCTAGATCAGTCCTTTTCCCTAGCCCCCTAGGTGCGGCCTGTGTGCTCCTTGTTTCCCTAAGCCAAGGCTAAGCTCGTCCCTCTCTCTAGAAGGATTGAATGAGCCCTTCTCCTTGTCTTCAGCATATTTCAGTATCCTTGATATTGCCTCTTGGGTCTCCTGGCTTATCAAACTTAAGATTATCCGCCAGAATGATTCTGTACTCCTCGCATATATCTAATTCCTTGAGCGTACCTTCAAATTCGTCACATCGGTATTCCCAGCAGCTAGTGGCCATCTTCGTCCATCTTCCTAAACTGCTCTTTCTTGGCATAGTAGCCACCGAGGCCTAGATGATGGTGGTGTTTCTTCCTCTTCACCAACTCGGTGTTACGGGCACTGAGCTCCAATGCCTCTGGTTTAGTCTTCTGAGCCACGAGCTCCTCCCATTGACTAGGAGTTATTTTGCCAAACTCGTTGAAGGGAGTTAACTCCTTTGATTTGCTTGTGTCCATCAAGGTAGCAATGAGACTCTCAAAGACATTCTTGTGCATGTGCATAGCATCAATGGCATGGGGGACCTCTAAGTCTGGCCATTAAGGCAGATACTGAAAGAAGATCGATTGTTTCTTGAAAGGTACGCCTTCGACAGGAGGTGTGCTTCTATCTCTATTCATCCCATCCGGATTCTTCTTTTCATAGATGACGCATATGTTTTTCACCATTCTATACACGTGTTCTCCATTATGACGTCTCTCTAGAGGGGGTTCAATCTCCGAAGCGTTGTCATAAAATCTAAAGAACAATTTGTTGTGGTACTTGTGACTTGTCTTTAAGAAGCGTCGATTCCTTAGGTAAACTATCTTCTTGGAGGCATCTAGGTACACCCATGTAGTACCATCCAAGCAAACCAAGCATCCCGTCTTTCCTTTGATCTATCCAGACAAAGGTCTTTCCTTTGATCTGTCCAGACAAAGCAAACAGCACATAGTAACAAATATTATTGCTCTTCATATAAAGTCCTCCATTCGGAATGCATCGTACATCTACTCCCCATGCCTCCATAGCCTCTCCATTTCTTACATCAAAGGCTCGAGGAACATGTCTATATCAATGCCTGGTTGTTTAGGGCCAAAAATAAGAATAGTGAGGAGAAGGTACTTTCTTTTCTGACACAACCATGTTGGGATGTTGTACATGGTCAAGATCACTGGCCATGTGCTGTGGTCGCTCATCCTCTCATTGAAGGGATTTATTCCATCGGTGCTCAAGCCAAACCGTACATTCCTTGGGTCATCGCTGAATTCTTTGTGCTTCTCATCAAACATTTACCACTTACTACAATCAGCCGGGTGTGCAATCTTATCATCATCCACCTTGCGCTCATCATCCCACCATGTTATGAGTGCAGCTTCTTTAGGGTTTAGGAAGATACATCTCAAGCGGTTGGTCACTAGTAGGTACCACATTACCAAGGCAGGAATTCTTCTCTGCTTTACATCATTGCCTAATAGAGTGTCCTCTGGGGGCTAAGATTCTTGTACCACCTTTTTTGTACCCTTCTTATTCTTCTTTTTCCTCGTGGAGGCTTCGTTCCCACCATAAAGGTCATTGTTCTTGTACCGGTTGGCCCCACACCGGTATCGATGCGGGACCCATAGGATACCCCACAAGGAAGAGAGAAGATCTAATCCAACTAGGATTCTTCCCATGTAATCTTAGTAGTAGAACTATTAAGTAATCCTACTAGGAAATCTCATTGCAAACCGACTAGGACTCTGGCTTCCTAACTATATAAAGGAGGGCAGGGCTCTTGAGAGAAGGGAGGACAATTGTACAACACAACACATCACGATCAATCCAACGCAAAGGCTAACGCCGACTGGACTGTAAGGTTATTACTCGATCTACTGATCGAGGGCCTGAACCAGGATAAATCGACTGTCTCTTGCGTTAACCATCGAGTTCAGCATACGCCGAAGCCCGAACATACTGCCCCGGGTACCCCCATGGCAGGCTATCGGTGGTGAAACATCGACAGCTGGCACGCCAGGTAGGGGCTTTCGGTGACTTTGCATCCGAGAAGCTCGATGGACCTCGACAACATAATCTTCCCGACGGGATCAACTTTCATCTTCGGCTCATGGATCTGCGAGGCAGACAACAACGGCAAGCTTCAGGGCCATCTCCTCAAAGATCCAGATCATCATAAAGAATTTCCTATTTCAACAACTACAACAGATCAGCTCACCAGAAGATTCGCGCAGCTCATAGTGTCCGATTCAAATCAGATTTCACGGCCACTCGTATCCGATTCGAATTCAAGCTCCAAGGCGAAGTTTTATCCGAGTGCTTTCAAAAAACCGAGTTCTTTTTTGGCAAGATTCCAGAGCTCAACCCAAAACAACTCGGATTACCCTTAGAGTTCTTTCAAGAAGTCGAGTTCTTTTCCATTTGGGCTCGACAACATGGCAAAATCCTATCAGGGACAGTTCGAAAGATCTTTCAATCCAAGATTCGGGATACCACTGACAGGAGCTCAGGAGGGTCTCGTGCTAACGATAACATCGCAAGACTGTATCATCCACTGGCCAGGTTCCGTTCCTGATGGTAGTGGAACCCAACTAGTCGGCACAACAACAACAGCTATTCTACCTTACCAAGAAGGAGACTCGATCTACGACACCGAGGCATCTACTAAAATTATCAGCGACTCCGACAGCATGAAAACTAACGCCAATAACAGAACGACTCACGCACGAGAAGTGCTCATGGTTCGACGTCCGTCGGTCACCATTAAATCCCCCGGAAGCACCCGATGTCAGATCATCAGATGAATCAGAATCCAACATATCACCCTTTGCCCAGGGCTACGATGGAGAAACCGAGAGTCAGAAACAAGCTAGAGAAAGAAAAAACAAGTTGAAGCAAGGGCGCCAACACCGTGCTAGGCAGCGCAGGGAAGCTTGGATCAGATATGAGTCAGAAGTTGGCTGAGTACGACAAAAGAAAGTCGCAACGAGAAGTCGAAGGAAGACGCACGGCAAATACGCCTTACGATAAGATTCGAGAAGCATTAGAAGAACTCGGAAGCAACTTCACATCCCGGTGAGAAGTATGAACAGCTCCAGGACTTACTCCGATCGACGATCCCGAAGAACGCATGAAGAGAGAGCTCGATCAAGACTACCCGCCAGATCAACAACCCACCGGCAAGAAGATCAAAATCAAAGGAAATCTGCTTTCGAAAGACTTGGGCCGGGTGGAAGCCATGACGGAGGAAGTAGGAAGGAACATAATCAAGGCCACCGATTTGAACAACCAAGGAAGACCAGGAGTAGGGTGCCTACCCAGACAACCTCGCAAGACTACTTCCCATCAAAACGACAGTTGGCCAGAAGAAGGTGCCGAATCCGAATTCAAAGAAACCAGGACACACGACTAGATTCCCCTGTTTCGCGAACAGGCTTGCATTGGTACGATTACCTCACAAATTCAAACCGTCTAACCACTCCAAGTATGATGGCAAAACTGAACCAAGGCAATGGCTCAGAATATATTCACAATCAATTGAACTAGCCGGAGGAGACGACGATATCAAAACCCTGTTCTTTCCCATGGCACTGGAAGCCATGCCCCTCCAATGGTTCGACAAACTGAATCCAGGATCTATCAGAAATTGGGAGGATTTGCAAAGAGCTTTTTGTGAGAATTTCGCAGGAATCATTACACACCCAATCACTCATGCAGAACTAAAAGGACTCAAGCAAAAGGGAGGTGAAAGTCCTCAGAAATTACTATCGACGATTCGGCGAACTACGAGCTCAAGTGCATGACATAACCGAACGAGAAGTAATTGAAGCTTTCTCTCACTGGAATCATGGCTAGATGGCAATTTCAAGACTTCTGCAAAGAAAATCCGAGAAACAACGAAGAATTCAGATGAACAGTAGAAAAGATGATTACTGCTAGAAGAAAAAACACGAGAGAGGTTCCCGGACAGAAACAACCAGGACAACTCGGACAGGCAAAATCACCGAAATAGCAGACATCAAGAAAGAAAACGTAGACCAGACAATACTGTGGCAACGGCCGACAAATCAAAGAAGTTTTCCAAACCCAGAAGATATGATGACATTGAAAACATACGTTGCCCATTGCACCCTAATGGGAGGCACACCATCGGAAATTGCTACACTTTCAATGATCGATACACAAGAAAAGATAGTAAGGAAAACACCAAAGAGGACAATCAGAAAAGAGATGAAGACAACCACGAGGACAAGGATTCCAAAAACCCAGGGGAACGGTAGCAGTGATCTTCTCAGGGGCTCCGGATTGCAGAAGCAAACATCAAGAAAAACTAGCGCTACGGACCATTATGACAGCAGAACCGGCTACACCAAGATATCTCAATTGGTCACAGTACCCTATCCAGTTTACCAGAGAAGACCAATGGACTAGCGTGGGAAACTGCAGGCCATTATCCACTGGTTCTAGATCCAACTATCGCTGGTATGACCGTCACCAAAGTACTAATCGATGGGGGAGCTGGACTCAACATCATCTTTTCAGAAACTCTAAGGAAAATGGGACTACAACTCGCCGGGATGATCACGCCAACAAGCACACCTTTTTACGGAATAGTACCCGGCAAAGCAGCCATGCCACTCGGACAAATTACCTTACCCGTTACTTTTGGAACTCCTTCAAACTACCGAACAGAGTTTATCAAATTTGAGGTCGCTGACTTCGATTCGTCATATCATGCAATCCTCGGACGTCCAGCACTGGCCAAATTCATGGCAATACCACATTATCCGTACTTACTGCTTAAGATGCCAGGACCCAACGGTATCCTTTCTCTTCGAAGCGATTTGAAACGTGCTTTTGACTGCGACGTTCAGGCGATCCAAATTGCAGCTAAGGCACAAGCCGACAATGGAAGAAAAGAAATAGCCACAATCGCTGCAGAGACAAGCCAAGAAGAATTAGAAATACCGGCTAAAAAGCCCAGCATCATCGCACCACCAAAAGAAGCCGACGTCAAGCAAATCGACTTAGGCACAGGCGATACCTCCAAGACAGCAACCATCAGTGCTCACCTCTCGGCAAAATAGGAACTCGCGCTCACCAACTTTCTTCGGGACAACAAAGATATTTTCGCTTGGAAGCCGGCCGACATGCCAGGAGTCCCAAGGGAGTTGGCTGAGCACAGAATTGATGTTAATAAAAGCTCCAAGCCTGTAAAGCAACGGCTACGACGATTCTCACCCGACAAAAAGGCAGCAATTAAAAAGGAAATAACAAAACTGATGGCAGCCGGATTCATCAGGGAAATCCTTCATCCAGACTGGCTAGCAAACCCGGTCCTTGTGCAGAAGAAAAACACGGACGAGTGGCGCATGTGCGTCGACTACACAGATCTCAACAAACATTGCCCAAAAGATCCGTTCGGAGCTACCACGCATTGACCAGATAGTTGACTCAACAGCAGGATCTGCATTATTATCTTTTCTCGATTGCTATTCAGGGTATCACCAGATCGCACTAAAAGAACAAGACCAGAGCAAGACATCTTTCATCACCCCGTTTGGTGCCTACTGCTACAAGACCATGTCGTTTGGACTAAAGAACGCTGGCGCCACGTACCAAAGAGCTATCCAAACTTGCCTTGGGAATCAAATCGGTGAAAATGTGGAGGCATACGTGGACGATGTAGTGGTGAAAACAAAGAACCCAGACACCCTGATTGAAGATTTAAAGCAAACCTTCGAAAACTTGAAGAGATGGAGATGGAAATTGAACCCAAACAAATGTGTATTTGGAGTTCCCTCAGGACAACTACTCGGATTTTTGGTCAGTCAGCGCGGGATCGAAGCCAGTACCAAGCAAATTCGAGCTATAACAGAAATGGGCCCACCTAGAAGTGTCAAAGATGTGCAGAAACTAACAGGATGCATGGCGGCCCTCAATCGCTTCATATCAAGACTCGGCGAAAAGGGGTTACCTTTCTTTAAACTACTAAAGAAGACAGACAAGTTCGAGTGGACAATAGAGGCCGACGAAGCTTTCAAAAAACTTAAAGAATACCTCACCTCGTCGCCTGTCCTGACACCTCCAAAGAAAGATGAAGATATGATGCTATATATTGCGGCGACTCCTACCGTAATCAGCACGGCAATAGTCATAGAAAGAGAAGAACAAGGGCGCGTGTATAAAGTGCAACGTCCCGTATACTACATCAGCGAAGTACTGTCAGAATCCAAAATCCGGTACCCGCATGTACAAAAACTACTCTACGCTCTACTCATCACCTCACGCAAGCTTCGCCACTATTTCGAAAGCCACAAGATTACCGTGGTGACAGATTTTCCACTCGGAGACATCCTACACAATAAAGATGCCACGGGGCGCATATCCAAGTGGGCAGTTGAAATCGGAGCTCTTGACATCGATTTCACCCCACGGAAAGCAATCAAATCTCAAGCCCTCGCCGATTTTGTGGCCGAATGGACAGAGATTCAACAGCCTTTATCAGATACAATCCTTGACCACTAGAAGATGTACTTTGACGGATCACTCAAACTAGGCGGGGCCGGTGCAGGCGTTCTCCTAATTTCTCCAGAAGGAAAACAACTCAAGTACGTCCTTCAGATATTATGGCAAGCTACCAATAACGAAGCAGAATATGAAGCCCTCATCCACGGGCTACGAGTGGCAATTACCCTCGGAATAAAAAGATTACTCGTATACGGCGATTCAGCAGTAGTCATCAACCAAGTCAACAAAGATTGGGATTGCACCAAAGAAAACATGAGTGCTTACTGTGCTGAAATACGGAAACTTGAAAAACATTTCCAAGGATTAGAAATTTTACACGTCCTACGCGATTTCAACATTGCAGCAGATGTCCTTGCCAAGCTCGGATCAGACAGAGCGAAGGTTCCACCCGGCGTATTCATAGAAGAGCTATCAGTACCCTCTATCAAACAACCCGGTGAAACAACACATGAAATTCAGGCTAAGAGCGTTCAGATCTTGGTAATCAACACTTCATGGAGCCAAGTTTTCATCGACTATATCAAAGAAAACAAATTGCCAGCAGATAAGGCAGAAGCCACCCAAGTTGTTCGCAGAAGCAAAAACTACGTTCTAGTAGGAGATAAACTTTATAGAAGAGCAGCATCATCAGGAGTACTCCTAAAATGTGTCTCATTTGAAGAAGGTAAAGAGATCCTAGACGAAATACACTCAGGTTGCTGTGGAAATCATGCCGCTTCAAGAACACTAGTTGGCAAAGCATTTCGCACCGGATTCTACTGGCCAACCGCTTTGAAAGACGCAGAAGAACTTGTCAGAAAATGCAAAGGTTGCCAAATGTTTGCAAGACAAGCCCATGTGCCAGCTCACAATCTTATCTGCATCCCACCCGCTTGGCCTTTTTCCTGCTGGGGGCTGGATCAAGTAGGACCCCTGAAGAAAGCAAAAGGCGGCTTCGAGTACATCTTTGTAGCAATCGACAAGTTCACCAAGTGGATTGAATACAAACCACTCGCGAAATACAGCGCAACCAAAGCAGTCGAGTTCATCCAAGACATTATGCACCGCTTCGGCATGCCCAATCGAATCATCACTAGATCTAGGCTCCCCCTTCACAGCTACAGAATTCAAGAGCTAGGCACAAGACTGTGGTTTCAGTATAGACTATGCGTCTGTAGCACATCCAGAAGCCAACGGACAAGTAGAAAGAGCTAATGGACTCATACTAGCCGGATTAAAACCAAGGTTATACGAAGAACTAGTGGACTATGGGTCCAAATGGATCGAAGAATTACCAAAAGTAGTATGGGGGCTACGAACTCAAATAAGCAGAGCAACAGGCTACTCACCCTTCTTCCTAGTTTATGGGTCAGAGGCCGTACTGCCCGCCGACTTGATCTGGACATCACCAAAGATAGAACAATACGATGAAGGAGAAGCAGAACACACAAGAAGATTAGAACTCGACAGCTCAGAAGAAGTCAGAGTAAACGCTACCCTCCAATCAGCCAGATACCTACAAGGTCTAAGATGGCACTACAACAAGAGTACCCAACCTCGATCGCTACAAGTCGGAGACTTAGTGCTAAGAAGGATACAAAAGACTGACGGACGACATAAGCTACTCAGTCCATGGGAAGGTCCGTTCATCGTCACAAAAGTCACCGGACCAGGCACATACAAGTTAATAACCGAAGATGGAAAAGAAGTCAGCAATACATGGCACATCAGCCAGCTAAGAAGATTCTACGCGTAAAAACAACTCAACAAAAAATAGATATGCAAGCCACAAGGGACCAACGTTCACAATCGATGAAAGACAATACTCTTCAACAACATATGTATTAATGATCAATAAAGATGATATTCATCCACAACACTGTCTTGTCATGACTTCCAACGAGTTGTTTTCACGAAACAAAAAGCAAAATGGCTGAAAACATGCCTGAGCATCCCGGCTGAGAGCAAAATAGCTGAAAAGACGCTTGAGCCCGCCGATGAGGGTAGCTAAAAGCTAACACCCGAAACAAAAAGCAAAATGGCTGAAAACATGCCTGAGCATCCCGGCCGAGAGCAAAATAGCTGAAAAGACGCTTGAGCCCGCCGATGAGGGTAGCTAAAAGCTAACACCCGAAACAAAAAGCAAAATGGCTGAAAACATGCCTGAGCATCCCGACCGAGAGCAAAATAGCTGAAAAGACGCTTGAGCCCGCCGATGAGGGTAGCTAAAAGCTAACACCCTGAAACAAAAAGCAAAATGGCTGAAAACATGCCTGAGCATCCCGGCCGAGAGCAAAATAGCTAAAAAGACGCTTGAGCCCGCCGATGAGGGTAGCTAAAAGCTAACACCCGAAATAAAAAGCAAAATGGCTGAAAACATGCCTGAGCATCCCGGCCGAGAGCAAAATAGCTGAAAAGACGCTTGAGCCCGCCGATGAGGGTAGCTAAAAGCTAACACCCGAAACAAAAAGCAAAATGGCTGAAAACATGCCTGAGCATCCCGGCCGAGAGCAAAATAGCTAAAAGACGCTTGAGCCCGCCGATGAGGGTAGCTAAAAGCTAAAAACTAGTCAACCGAAATTGAACTTCAAAAGGACCCTCCAGCTCTTCGTTCCGAAAAGCAAGAGGCTCGGGGGCTACATCCAGATAGGAACACTTTTTCCTCAGAAAAGCACAAGCGCCAAGTTCGTCAAGGCAACATTCTATGCCGAGTCGTTTTTACATAGCGCGGACGAAAGGTTATCAACACAAAGATTTACATCTAACAAATCATAGCGTGGACAAAGCACTCGACGGATCACAAAAGGGGAAGAAAAGAAAAGTACTCGACAAATCGAGGGGTCTCGTCAGAATAACGCACAGAGTTGTTTTGCGGAGCAGAGACGAAAACAGGACAAAGTACTCAGCAAGTCAAGTAACTTCAACCGCACTCAGGCAAAGAATACATCAACAAAAATAAAGAATCTTCACTTAAAGAGGAGTGTAATATTACAAGGGGATGCTCAGTCGAATCAGGCATTGTCATCAGAAAGAGAAATGTCAATATTTAGACTGTCTACAACCCTACTGGCTAAACCTTCGACTTCAGGCTCCATCCTCTCAACGGCGTCAATGTATTCTTGGCTTTCAGCTTCTTCTGCTATCTTGGACAGAGGCGCCTCTGGAGCAAGGACCCGGACCTGGGCCAACACATTCTTGGTACATACTTGAGCACACTTCTTCGCGAACTCTTGGAAACTGAGTCGGAATCCGGGGAATGAACTGCGCCCAAGATTGCCCATCATCCGCTGGAGTCCGGAGAACATCGGCTACTGAGCGAAAAGATTTCCACAAAATGTTCCAATTTTCAGTAGCCGTCGCCAGCTTCCCAGACAAGCTTTCAATAGTTTTTTGGGCCTGCACAAGATCTCTAGTCAGCTCCGCGCCTAATCAGCTTAGCAAGGGCGAGTTCTTCCTCAGCATGAGTAATTACCTCCTCAGCTTTATTATGACTGGAGCGGACAAGAGCCTTCATTTCATCGATACTCTCCGAGAGCTTCTGCTTCTCAACCCGGAGAGCTAGACAAGACACCCAAGAACAAGTCAGCGAAAAAAGAAGTCAAAAATACAAAAAGAAACAGGCAGAACCTCGCAGCACCTTTGCATTCGTTCTTCGCAGACTCCACCGCGGCGTCCCTCTGCTTCTCCGTCTCCACTGACCCGGGCACGAAGGGTCTTCTCCTCCTTTTGGTGCAATTGACGCTCTGTCTCCAACTCAGCCCGGAGAAGGCCGAGATCGGCTTTCAGAGCGTCCACCTCAGAAGACAACTTTCTCTCATTCTCAGATGAGAAAAAGAAGCCAGAATGATCACGAGAGAAAGACTGAGCAAAAAGGGGCAAAGAGAAACAAGGCGTAAGAACAGAAGAAAAACAAGCACGCAAAAAAGGAGTGGCAGTAAAACCTACCTGGAGCTTTTCACCAAAAGAAGTCGCGAGGGTCGACAAGCTCCCCCAGGCTGTGGTCAGCTCCGATAACCGATGGGTGGCATCGAACTGTTGCACCACGTCACCGAAAAAGAGGGACCACCGGAAGCAAGAGAAGGGGAAGGA
The DNA here is from genome assembly GCF_019320115.1 of Miscanthus floridulus. Taxonomy (NCBI): domain Eukaryota; kingdom Viridiplantae; phylum Streptophyta; class Magnoliopsida; order Poales; family Poaceae; genus Miscanthus; species Miscanthus floridulus. Next base: position 43,248,831 of record NC_089586.1, on the reverse strand, counting down.
GAAGCCGGCTGGGGCGAAGAAGGAGCGACCAAAGCAACCTCTAGGGAAGCCGGAGCCAAACCCTCAGAAGGACCCGGCACGACGGCCACAGTCACCTCCAGAGCGGCCAAATCCGCAACTTCGCCAGGAAGCTCCGAAGCCCCCGCAGCAACTTCATCAACAGAATGTTGTGAGTCCTGAGGCTCGGAACTCATCAGCACGGCGGGAGGCAGAGAAGAAGTCGATGAAGAAACGAGAGAAGACGAAACACTGAAAAGTGATAAAAGGAAGCACCGATAAGAATCAGAAGAAGGAAGAAAGAAGCCAAAAAGATAAAAGCCAGAATTTACTCACCCGACTACTTTCTTCTTCGCGAAGCCAAAAGAAGGCCTCGCAGGGGGAACCACGACGGCGAAAACGTCCCCGCCACCCGGCGATGGGAGCGGGATAGCCGACAACTGGAGCCGCGGAAGAAGCCGGGGCTAGAGCCGTGGAAGAACTCCGCACTGGAGGAGCGGTAGAGCTCGGGACAGAGGCTACCAAAGAACTCGACACCAGAGCTTCAGAAGAAGTCGGCGCGGGAAGCCTCGGAAGAACTCACACCCGACCTCCGATTACTTCAAAAAGTTCAAGACTAAAGGTCAAGACAAAGAAGAGAAATTCAGAGCAACAGGAATATGAAAAACAACTCACCGCCTGCATGATGAGGGGTACTTCATCATCCTCTTCTTCCTCAGCCAAGGAAACCAGAGCACCTGCTGAAAAGAGGATAAAAAGTACTCGGTCAAGAGAGAAACAGGAAAATAAAGGAACAAAGAGTATTAAATGTGCTCACCTAAGAGCATGCTAGCAACAACTGGAGTACCTGAGGGAGTACTTGGTTTGCGAGGCTTCTTGGAGACAGGCAGGCCAGATGAAGACCCATCCGTTCGCCCCCTCTTCGGGACACTGCGAGGACCGCGAGGGACTAGACGAGGAACATATTCTTCATATACATCAACAAATCCTAGAAGAAACCCCAGGAAGGGCTGTAGAGGTTTGGGACTTACTAATTGCAGAAGTTCTAGCCAGACGATCCCCCGTCTCCGCCATGGTAGGGAGAGCATCAAGGGGGATCGGATCGACAAAGTTCCGCCCAAGCTCCTGCGAAAAAGAATAAAACACCGAGACAAAGAAAGGCTAAGCAAGAACGGATGCAGCAAGGGTACATAAAGCACTCAAACAAGAAGATAGACGACTCACAGCTGGGGGCGGGTTGTTGGCTGAGAACTCGGAGACGGCAGGAGGAATGACGCTCACTCCCTTCAGCATTTTCTAGGAGGCGCTCGAGTACCTCCTCACCAGTCAGCTCAAGAGCTGGGACCATGCAGTGAGGGATCCTCGGCCCCAGAATACTCAAAGCCAAGATGTTCCCGCTCCTTCAAAGGCTGAACCCGGCGACGAAGAAAGCTCGAAATGATACCGAAGCTGGTCAAACCCTGCTAGTTTCAGCATGCTAATCCTATCAAGGAGCGGCTGGATCACTTGAATCTCAGCAGGTGACTCAAGCTTCTTGTCCCATCGGTCGTTCACCACAGGACCAGATCCAGAGTGGACGATGAGGGAAGGGATCAAATTGGCAGCGTAAAACCACTCGGCACGCCAATCTTTTACAGGAGTCGACCAGGTCATAGTCAAAAAACTTAATCTTGAGACCCTAGCGAAACTGAATCCCGCAACCGCCAAGAACACTGGTTTCTTCACGGCGAGGTTGAGGTTTAGACGAAAGAAAAAGCGAAAAAGAGATAGAGAAGGAGGGATCCCAAGGAAGGCTTCACAAAGGTGAACAAAAACAGAAAGATGGAGAATGGCATTGGGGGTTAGATGGTTCAGACTAACCCTGAAATAACCAAGAAACTGATGAAGGAAGGCGGAAGCAGGAAGACAAAGTCTGGCGTGGACAAAGGAAACAAAGAGGACAATCTCACCAGGACCCAGAGCCGGAACCCGATGCTCGCCCAGAACTCTCCATTCAGCGATGACTTTGCTTTGGATCAAGCCATCGCTAACGAGCTCGCACAGCTGGTCTTCGCTTGTTGTTGGAGCCGGCCAAACCTTCTGAGCAGCCCTCATGGCCATGAACTCCTAGTTTTCGATCAAAGAAAGGGACGACTCCTCGTCCATGAAGGTCGCCTGAGACTTGCTTGCGGTTTTCTTCTTTCCCATGAACTGGCGGAAGCAAAGAAGGCACTAGGGAAGACGAAGCTAGAAAGAAGGTGATCAAGTGACGGCGATGAAGATGGTGGCGGATTTCTGAAAGCTAGGGTTTAAAGGCAAGAGCTAGGCAGCAAGGGAAAGGAAGATAAAAGGTCTTTAAATAGATTTTTCGGTAACAAAAATGGCCCACAAGGCCCGTTAAAACACAGTGTGAGAACGCAACGGTCCATTTACCGACGCAGCTAAAACGGCGGAGGGCACGAATCCACACAACGGTACAAACCAACGGGCAGATTTCAGACTTATCCGCACAGCACCACGGCAGGGTTATCAGATGACTACAAGAACAACTCGTCAAGCCAAGAAGAAAGAAAGGGCTACCTCGCAAGGAACAAAGTAACCCGGTTATTTAAGAAAGAACTCGGTAACCTCATGAACGACAGAGATCACAGCAGAAAAGTAAAAGACAACTCAGAAGACAAGATTCGTTACATTACAAGCAACTTCAAAAATGAAAGATTACAAATCTTACAAGACCCAATGAACTTGGCGCCACGAAAAGCAAAGTAGCAAAGAGGAACACGGACACGGCTAGGCTCTGGAACGACTACGTGTCCCAAATTGCTACTCGAAGGACAAACCGCCATCAGCTACACTGTTTTCTTCAAAGGACGGACGCAGTGCATCAAAGGCGGAAATCGGCAAGCACGGCAGGGCAACATGGAGCAGAGAAGGCCGGCGGGCATCTGTCTACCCAAGACCGATGTGATGCTGGATATGGTGTTGATCTGCACCGGATAGTCCCAAGACAGGCGACGAGGATCAACCCTAGAACTGCCGGATGAAGGAACGAAGCCCACATCACAAGACTTCCTCCAACTACCACCACGTACATCCTGGCACAATGCTGTCGTGGGATTAGCCTACCTCTAATCCCTATCACAAGACTTCCTCCACCTACGACAAGACACACAAGAACTACAAAATATACCTGGGGGCTGCTCTACTTCACAAACTACCATGTTCATAACCACGAAGGTTTCAACAGAATGTCCAATGGATGCAAACAAGCATTCTAGGACAGTATTTATAGACCAAAGGAGCGGCGCACATGGACTAGGAGTACCAATGAAATAAGCCTAACAAAGGACACAGTGAAAAGACAGGACTCAATAATGGATGACTCAGGCGAGAGGAAGCAGTACTCGAAGACAGGCATATTCGGAAGAATATACCAGCACAGTACAACCCGTGAACAAAAAGCATTTACACTCAACCACCACCATACAACTACATCTGACAACAGCAGACTATCAAAGAATGCGCCAAGACCTCACATCCGAGTTCTTCCTGAACGAAACAACACGGATATACGCTCGAGGGCTCGGCCAGCATCATAGCCTAATCAACACTAAGCTAGGGAGCTCGACCTTCATTTCAACTACTCCCGAAGGCTCGAAACCAAAAGACAAAGGACCAAGAATACAAGAAACTCAAGACTACAATGACGACGACACATCAAGACTCTTCATCCGACTTCTTTTCTAAAGGGAAGAACTCGGACAAAGCATGGGGCTGTGGGACACATAGCCCCAGAATTTTTTGAAGACAAGAACCTGGACCCTCCAACTTTTGCAAGTAAAAGCAAGAGGCTTGGGGGCTACACTCAGTAAGTGCAATTTTTACAAAAAATTGCACCCACCCAAAAAGAACCCGGACATAAGCTCGGAGGCTGCATACCGTGAAACTACTCGAATGATGGTTTAATCCAAGACTAAAGGGCCGCTACGGAAAGATGCCACAAAACTACTCGGATGATGACATAATCCAAGTCTTGGGGACTACTTAAGAACACAAATTTTCAAACAACATAAAGGATCAAGACCCTCCAACTTTTTGTTCCAAATAGCAAGAGGCTCGGGGGCTACACTCAGTGAGTGCACTTTTTCTTCGAAAAAGCGCACGTCACCAAAAGACTCCATCAACGTAGACCACTTCAGGACATTACGACAAAAAGAACCCGGAACAAGCCATATTCGAGTTCTTTTTGATAAAACTTCAACGAACAATAAGAGCAACCTCAAGACAAGATCCTCTAGCTCCTTGTTCCAAATAGCAAGAGGCTCGGGGGCTACAACCAGATGGATGTACTTTTTCTTCAAAAAGCACTCACCACTCGAAGATCCCAAGAAGTGCTACAAGGTTTCACTCCAGAAAGCACTCGGATGACATTTTGTTCCTACTCAACAAGACTTGAAGGAGCAAAGCGAGACTTTTAGAGCTCAACCATGAAGTGCTCGGGGGCTTATCGATGCGGGACCCATAGGATACCCCGCAAGGAAGAGAGAAGATCTAATCCAACTAGGATTCTTCCCATATAATCTTAGTAGTAGAACTATTAAGTAATCCTACTAGGAAATCTTATTGCAAACCGACTAGGACTCTGGCTTCCTAACTATATAAAGGAGGGCAGGGCTCCTGAGAGAAGGGAGGACAATTGTATAACACAACACATCACGATCAATCCAACGCAAAGGCTAACGCCGACTGGACGTAAGGTTATTACTCGATCTACAATCGAGGGCCTGAACCAGAATAAATCGACTGTCTCTTGCGTTAACCATCGAGTTCAGCATACGCCAAAGCCCGAACATACTGCCTCGGGTACCCCCGCGGTAGGCTATCGGTGGTGAAACATCGACAACCGGGGACATTTATCCATTGACTTGAACGTTTTACCGCGAAAAAGTATACAGTGATTGGGGCATGCATGGATTTTTTCAACCCCCATTATCAATGGACTTATGACCTTCTTCGCTTGGTATGTGTTGTCGGGAACTGAGTTTGGTTGTGGCAGCACCCATGACAGGAGATGCAATAGATCATTGAAACTACAGTCTGACCAGCCGTACTTAGCCTTCAGGATGAGCAGCTCAAGCACAAAACGTAGCAATGTCCAATGTGTCGAACAGCCCTTTTCAACACCATACACAGTCTCCTTCGATGCTTTTGTCACCCTTTCCAAATTTTCTAGACCTTTCGGGCTATTTAGTAAAATCTCTGGTCCAAGGGCTCGAATCATGTCCTCCAAATCATCTTCATCCCCGACACATGCTCCACCATCATTATTGGCACCACCTTCGTCATTACCATCCCAACCACCAACATTACCACCTTGTTCATTGCCAAACTCGAAATCCATTCATGCATCAAGCTCTGCTGAATATTGGGATAGGGATTCTATGGTTTCGTCGTCGTATTCCTCCTCATCCTCGTTGTTAACAATAACTATTTCACCATGATGAATCCATACTGTGTAGTCCTCAACAAATCCTCGCATAATCAAATGTGATCTGATGATAGTCACATATGTCCATGCCATACGGTTCTTGCAATCTTTACAGGGGCAAATAATTGTATCCTTATTCTCTTTCAATGTCGTTGCATGCTTCTTTGCGGCTTCAATAAATTTATCCACCTCTTCACGAAAACCCGCCTTGAACCTTAACGAATCATACATCCAAGAGTTCATGTACTCCATCTTTTACAACAACAACAAAACAAACATTAAAGGACTACTTATTCAGATATATATAAAAATGAATCAAATTAATAATTACTTGAGAATAATTGTATATACTTCAGATATATATGAATATAAATCTAATATGATTACATGAAGCATACAAACACACCATGGTAGAGGAAAATTAATTAATGGCTCATTTATCCATAAATAATTAAAATATATATTTATTGATTACAATAAATAATTTCAAAGACAACAATTAGCAACAATTATACTTTACCCAATATCTTTCATACAAACCCTAGTCCAATTTCATCAAACATAAATTTACAAAAACGAAATTAATAAAAAAACCAAATCCTAGATCTAGATCCACATGCACATGAAACATCCATAAAACTAACTAATTGTTCACTAAAATCAAGAAACATGGACAAAATAAGGGTATGATCTTGTTCCTCTCCCCAATTTATCCTAGTACATTTAAAACTTGGGTCTAATTTGCTTCATAAGTAGCTCAAGCACCATAGAAGAGAGAGAAAAACAAAACTCTAATTACTCACTAACCAACCATTAAAACTTCAAAAAAATGTGAAATAGCATTTTCTTACCTTCTATAACCTCTCCATCAAAGGATTTGAGACTAAAATCTTTCCCCTTAGTAGAGCAATTTTTAAGAGGTGCCCAAGGCCTCCCCACCTTTCTTTCACGGGTTGGAGTGAGTGACCCGAGAAGAAAGAAGGTGCTGCTGCTGTTTTATATGTGGATCATTTGTAGGGGTGGCTGGTGATTGAGCTGTCCCTACAAATCGGAGCCATACATACGGGGGCATTTGTAGGGGCGGCTCCCTCACCAGCCGCCCCTACAAATAGCAACTCTAGGGGCGGCTGATGATTGAGCTGTCCCTACAAATTAGACCCCATTTGTAGGGGCGGCTCGTAACACCAGCCGCCCCTACTATTCTATTTGTAGGGGTGGCTGGTGTCTGGCCACCCGAGCACGCCACTGTAGGGACAGCTCTATCACCAGCCGCCCCTATAAAAAATTTGAACCATTACTAAAAATTGTTTTTTTACGTAGTGACTCTAACTGGATCGTCCAAGCCTTCCATAATTACATGAGCCCTGACCTAGCTCGATTAGACTCTATTGTCACGTACAGTCATACATACGATCACCTGACGTTGCAAACCGATCTCAAACCAGCCAAGCCATCACACACCAACCACCATCGACGGTCATGGAAGACAACACCGCGCCGTCGCAGCGGCAGAAGCGTAGCCGGGGCGCTTCGGAAGACGATGAGGCCGCAAACACGGGCGCAGCACGCGGCTCGTCCCGACTCGCTGCAGGCATCGACGTCGTTGCTGAGGAGAAACCAGAGACATTATTCATCCAGGAAGAAGAGGACGAGGAGGCGCTCATGGACATGGTGGAGGAGCCGGACAGGACGCCTCATGCGCTGCGAGAGATCAACTTCTTCTACGTCTGCTGCGCCCCGGACGACAGCGCCGGCGTGAGCGCTGCGACATCGGCAGGTTCATGCGCGGTAGATCAAGAGCCCGTGGACGTGGCACTCACGCTGGGGTGTAAGGGGCCTCTCGTGGCGCATCGTGAAGACACCGTCGATGCGACGCTGAGGCTTAGCTTGTAATGGAGACGAGGGTCCCGATCTTCCATCAGGTTCAAGGTAAACAACGATTTGTTCGGAGAGCGACACACCGATCTGGCTACAGATCACAAAGATTGAACCCTACAACCTTAGCACCACGTCTCCTCTGGTTATCAACCATGTCACAATCTGGTTGACCTCGCCAAGAAGGCTAATCCCTGCTGCGAATCGAAGAACACAAGCAAGAACAAGATAAAACACAACTCAATTGAAGTGACAATTGCAGATGAATAATTAAGCACTAGAAGTTGGGGTCTTGCAAACCGATAATGGCGACTGTTCAATGATGGTCCCGATCTTCCGTCAGGTTCAAGGTAAACAACGATTTGTTCGGAGAGCAACACACCGATCCGGCTTCAGATCACAAAGATCGAACCCTGCAACCTTAGCACCATGTCTCCTCTGGTTATCAACCGTGTCACAATCCGGTTGACCTCGCCAAGAAGGCTAATCCCTGCTACGAATCGAAGAACACAAGCAAGAATAAGATAAAACACAACTCAATTGAAGTGACAATTGCAGATGAATGATTAAGCACTCGAAGTTGGGGTCTTGCAAACCGATAACGGCGACTGTTCAATGATAGATTGATCTAAAACAAAACCCAAACCCTAAAGTAGGTGGTGGCTACTGATTATATAGCCTAAGGGACATCCAAGGATCCCTCTTCACGTCCTAAAGGTGTCCCAACACGTTACAAGGCTCAACGGCCCAAAAGAAGGTGTTGCAGCACCCTGACAGATTTTGGACGTTGACTTGTTTTGACGATTCCTGTTGATTCCGAAGAGCTTTTGATGTGAAACCACTTGGATTGGCTTCCTTATTAAATTATCTTTCCATCCATATATGGATCATCGAAAACGGAGTTCGGATGCGTCCTGGGCGTTCGTTTTATTGCAGACTGGTCCTGATGGCCGAGGCAGACTCGAACTCGGATTGGACTAGGCCTCTGGCTTGGCTTGGACGTCCTTGCTGGCCTCCTAAGGTGGTGGCCAAGGAGGAGGACGTCCAAGGGCTTTCTTGGTGGGTTCTCCAAGTCCTTGGGGTGTGCTCCCACTTGGGTCAGGGTCCCAAGGATGAATAATAAGCCCATAACGACAGTATAGCTCCCAGCAGAAACAGCGACAGAATATATTAGTGATTTGGAGGCCTTGCCGATGTGATATTGAGATGGAACCAGATCTATTTGAAATATTATCAAACAAGCTTTCCATCAAGTGCTCATTCACCTCGATCGCACTCTGGATGGATGAGTTATGGCCTTCCCAATGAGGCACTGTCGAGCTGCCGACGAACCGAAAGTTTAACTTTGATGAACTTCCATTATGAAACACATTTGAACCTACAATCAAATAGTGACATGTACATGTGGAATCAAGTGAATTATAACCAAAGCCACTATGCAAATATAGGAACGAGCGCACCTTATAATCATTGTTCGTATCCGAAGGTGCCATGTCCTCATCATCCTCCCCTTCTTGACAACAAACCATCCTCGGTTTGAGCTTAGCTGGTGGACAAGTTATCGGTAGTACCCAACATTGCTCCCCTTCTTGAAATTTAACATGTTTCTTTATAACAAAACTAGGGGAACTTGACATGATAAGATTATAGCAATTGCAATCCTTTGGTTGATCATACTTTTGCACAATATAAGGAGATTTCAGATTTGAACAAATATAGACACGATGCACCATATACTCTCCTTTACAATTATATTTTCCAATAAAATGATATGTATGTCTAGAGAACCATGGCAAATCAGCATATGCATAAAGTTTCTCCTCTAAAGAACTAAGATTACACGGAACATCAAATTCAATGTAACCCAAAGTATTTAAAGAAGACAACAATTTTAGCTCATCAACATCACTAGAATTATGAATAACAAGTCTATTTTCAGCACAAGTGCTCATTTTTAGCACACATATAGCGTGATCATTCTTCAATGATTGCATGGGTATAATATAAATATCATCATGCAAGTCATCTTTGTCACAAGAAACATCAAGCAAATCATCTTGTGACAAAGGTAAATCAAGCGAATGCTCCACTAAAATTTGCTCTATCATAGCATGATTGGTGGAAAAATTCAGCACATCAAGAGAACTCTCACCTTCTGTGAGTTTAGCATCAAGGGCATTACCTTTGCTCTCATGTTCAGTAGGGGTAATAGTTGATGGTTCTGAATTTTCACATGAGACTGTGAGCTTTTCATTTTCTATCACATCATCCTTGCTCTTTTCTACATTGTCCTGCAAAAGGTTAGGCATAGTAGGAGGAATAACAACAGACTCTTCCTCTAAATGGTGCACCTCATCATATGAAGTCAAAATAGGAGGTGGATTAACAAAGATTTCTCGCATAAGAAGTTTCATATCATTTCAAGTTTGAGGCTTATCAGAAGGATCTAAAGACTCCCACCAAGATAAAGCAGAATGTCGCAAAACACTAACTGCATTTTTTACCTTCCTCCTTGGACACATAAGGCGAGTAGCAAATATGTTATCGATAGCAATTTCCCACTCCATGTACTCATCAGCACCTATACCATCATAAGTCGGTGGATACGAACAACCTGTCATTGTAAATACAAAAACAAGGAACAAACAGTGAAGGTTATCCCTAATAATCCTACTACGCAGGTGGAGTGGTGCTGCCTCTCAAGATCACAGCAAAAGGAAACACCTTATCAAGCTCTTATAAGGTTCTTACCAACACAAAGCAGTGGACGGTACAACCGGTGGCTGGTACGTGATACCTGTGAGGGTGTAACACCAAGATTGCAAGGGTCTTTTTCTGTATCGATCTGAAGTATATGTGGAGCTTGGGAGACATGCAAAAGAACAAATATATATATGTGGCACACAAGTCAGTAACAGACAGCAATATTGAATAAATGTCCAGAGCACTTGTCCTAGTTGCTGGCCTATACGTATTCCTATCACCAGTTGTGATAAACAAGAGAGGAAACAAGGATGAAAGGAAACAAGTATTAAAGGTAGCAACGGATATGAACAAGGCAAAGGTACCACAAACAATAGAGCTATTGAGTGTTCCTTATGTGCTCCTTTTCGATATTTTCTATTCTCTTTTACTATTTTTTTCTTTTATTTTTTTGTCCAATCTTTTTTTCTTGCTTTTGCTCTTTTGATATTTTTTTCTCATCAAGGAGCACACAAGAATAAACCACAAAAAATTTGAGCTCAATTGAATAAAAGATGTGGCCTATAGAAAATTAGGACTGTGCTCTAAAAAGTATACAAAAACTTGTGGGCCCAGAAACTCAATTTTTCTAATCGAATTTTGCAAATCTAATTTTTGCGAACCCAGCATAGCTGGGATGAAATAGATCTAAAATTTTCTGGCGTTCTCCGTAGATATAAAATTTTCCCCGTTTCGAGTTCGGATGCAAAAGTTATGACTGTTTTAAGGAAGCTACTCGAATAAGGATTTTAGTGGACACAAGATGCAAACCGATGGTGATACGGAATAGCGGCGGATGAAGGGATCAACACAAACTAGAAAAGAACACAATCTAAACCAGCAACAAGACTTTGACCTAGGACACAAACTCAACAACAGAATCTGAAACTGAAATATGCAAAGGCTATGGCACGGAAGGTTCTAGGATAGGAAATAAAAGTATGGCACTGGACTATAGGACGAATGCGAAACTCTCAAACTAGGGAATAAAAGTGAACCTGACGGTATACCTTAGCTCTGATACCACTTAATGGAGACGAGGGTCCCGATCTTCCGTCAGGTTCAAGGTAAACAACGATTTGTTCGGAGAGCGACACACCGATCCGGCTTCAGATCACAAAGATCGAACCCTGCAACCTTAGCACCACGTCTCCTCTGGTTATCAACCGTGTCACAATCCGGTTGACATCACCAAAAAGGCTAATCCCTGCTGCGAATCGAAGAACACAAGCAAGAACAAGATAAAACACAACTCAATTAAAGTGACAATTGCAGATGAATGATTAAGCACTCGAAGTTGGGGTCTTGCAAACCGATAACGGCAACTGTTCAATGATAGATTGATCTAAAACAAAACCCAAACCCTAAAGTAGGTGGTGGCTACTGATTATATAGCCTAAGGGACGTCCAAGGATCCCTCTTCACGTCCTAAAGGTGTCCCAACACGTTACAAGGCCCAACGGCCCAAAAGAAGGTATTGCAGCACCCTGACAGATTCTAGACATTGACTTGTTTTGATGATTCCTGTTGATTCCGAACAGCTTTTGATGTGAAACCACTTGGATTGGCTTCCTTATCAAATTATCTTTCCATCCATATGTGGATCATCGAAAACGGAGCTCGGATGCGTCCTGGGCGTCCGTTTTATTGCAGACTGGTCCTGATGACCGAGGCAGACTCGAACTCGGATTGGACTGGGCCTCTGGCTTGGCTTGGACGTCCTTGCTGGCCTCCTAAGGTGGTGGCCAAGGAGGAGGACGTCCAAGGGCTTTCTTGGTGGGTTCTCCAAGTCCTTGGGGTGTGCTCCCACTTGGGTCAGGGTCTCAAGGATGAATAACAAGCCCATAACGACAGTGTAGCTCCCAGCAGAAACAGCGACAGAATATATTAGCGATTTGGAGGCCTTGTCGACGTGATATTGAGATGGAACTAGATCTATTTGAAATATTATCAAACAAGCTTTCCATCAAGTGCTCTTTGACCTCGATCGCACTCTGGATGGATGAGTTATGGCCTTCCCAATGAGGCACTGTCGGGCTGCCGACGAACCGAAAGTTAAACTTTGATAAACTTCCATTATGAAACACATTTGAACCTACAATCAAATAGTGACATGTACATGTAAAACCAAGTGAATTATAACCAAAGCCACTATGCAAATATAGGAACGAGCGTACCTTATAATCATTGTTCGTATCCGAATGTGCTATGTCCTCATCAGCCACGGACGTGGGGGCGCTGGGTGAAGCTGAAGACGACAGTTGCACTTGCACGGCGTGCCGTTCAGCGCCAGCCCGGCGGGCCCGAAGCTGGATCCTACGTTCTGGTACCCGCTCCCGTTGGCCGACGATCCCTGCCACGAACCGCCGCCGTCGCTGGCGATGCTAGAGGATTATTCCGCCTCGCCGGAGGAAGGAGGCTCCGTCGTGGTCGTCCCTGACAACGCGTTTAATAGTTTCGTTCCGACAGGGAACTACGGGTTCGCCGAGTTTGTCACGGATGACGCAACCGATCGTCCCTCCACCGTGCTGGAGCTGAACCAGCCTTGCCCTTCGGAGTTCCCGGACGACATTGCAGGGGACGTCGACGAGCGCCCCGGCCGGGAGACGGCGGAGCAGCGTCACCAGTCCGCGACACCGTACACCTTCATTTAGTGAGGCCGCGCCCAAGATGTCGGAGCACCGTCGTCCTCATCTCCTGGTGTCACGCAGTTTCTGTAGAACCCGTCTCTACGTCATGTTTGAAGCTATAAACGGCAGCATTCCCTTCCGCCGTGGTGTTCGATGATATCAATCTTCCTTTTCATATCTACTCTAGCAGTAGCAACTAGCATTGTTATCGGTAGCGCTTACTTCGTTGGATTAGTGCTTTGGTTTGCTGATCCTAATCAAGAATCGCAGCTTTTAATTTTTGCCACCGTGACATATCATGACATATATTAAGGGGCAGTTTGGATGCCTTTATTTTGGAGAAATTGAAATCTACTTAATGCAATAGGCTATTTGGCTTGTAATTTGACATTTCATAACTTTTCTAAGCTCACAAATAAACCTACCTCAAATTCATAGGATGGAAGATGGAAATAAATTCTATAAATCACCATGCTATAATTCTACTCTCCAACTTATAGCACACTCTTCAACTCACTTCTCTACAATAGAAATGCAACATATAAGTATGTCCCTGGTATGTCTAACAATAAATATACAAATATATTTCATATATCTATGCCTAAATTGTAATTATTAGAATAAATTCAATTCCAATGATCCAAACGGAGCCCTAAGAGAAATGTTATACAACACTCAAGTGTTGTAACACTCGATTCTTCTCTCTCTTCTCTTCCTCTCCCTCTCTTCTTCTCATCTCCAGTGGGCTTCGAAGAATTTTTTTGGAGGTAGGCATGCCAGGCGGCGGGATGGGAGAGATGGCAGCGAGGCAGAGGTGGGGGTGATGCCACCGGAGCGGGCGGTGGAGGAGGCGGCCAAGCCAGGTTGGAGAGGGGGTGACCATGACCATGATGGCGGCGAGGGGAGAGGAGGTCGCCGCGGGTGCGGTAAGGTCTTGCTGGAGCTCCACGGCCGTGGAGCTCCGGTGAGACCCTACCGTGCCATGGCGTGACGGCGGCGCATCGGGGAGGAAGAAGATATAAAGAAAAAAAATCAGGTGTCGAGAGAGGAGCATAAAACGCTTGAGTGTTGCATAGCCGGATCCATTATTAATCGTTACTTACTCAATTTCTTGACTGCTCGTGAAAAACTGTGTGGTATGTAGTACTTCCACGTGGTTTCACACCTGATTTTCGTTAAAGTCCATATATGTCTTGTACTCAAACTTGTCCAGATATATCATGTTATAGTGTGTCACCGTCTGTTCGAGTCTTACACGTTGTTCAAACGAGCCTGAACCCATGCCCCCACGTTGACATGGCTTGGACACGTTGCATGCGGGAGCACTGCCACTCAATTGTTTGCACTGCACACTAGCTACACTACCGGACTCAGTGGCTTTGTTGAGTATTAGGGACACCGAAAAAAACCTGAAAAAAATAGGAATTTTTTTTAATCGGTGGAGGCCCCCGCCGGCCAGCGCCCGTCCATCTCCGGTATTTTTTCGCGAGGCCGGCGGGATTCAAACCGATGACCTCTCCCTCACGCGTCCCCTCCTCTAACCAGGGCACCACACTGCCACCTATGTCTAGATTCCGTTTTGGTTCCCCATATATTATACTAAACCGAGTGTAAATTACTTGTTTGAGGCCCTAAACGAATTCAAATAAAAAAGTTGTAAACTACAAAGTTTCATAACTTTTCAAGATCTACACTTTTAGTTTAGGAAGTTTTTCTATCCGAGGTCGTTTACACAATTTGAATTTCAAAATTTTGAAATTCAAACGCAGTTTTGCACGACAAGATGATCTCAAATCAAAAAGTTGCCAACTACAATGTTTCATAACTTTTCGAGATCTACAGAGTTTATTTTGGTTGTTTTTCCATCCGAGGTCGTTTGAAAAGTTTGAATTTTAAATTTTTGAAATTCAAACACAGTTTTTCATAACAAGATGATTTCAAATCAAAAAGTTGCCAATTACAAAGTTTCATAACTTTTCGAGATCTACAAAGTTTATTTTGGTTGTTTGGTCATCTGTTCATCCGACATGGTCGTTCTAACATTGTTCACAAATCTTATATATCTCTCTCTCGTAGTTTCATAAAGGGACAATTGGCCACGGGACATGCCAAATGAGCACCGACGGCTGGTGGACACCCCAAATCCGCAAAGTTGCTGCTGGACACTGTGTTTCCACTTTGAATTGCCAGAAGACACCTCGCCCGGTTTCAGCCAAGAAAGGTGATGATTTGCCCAAATTGCCCTTGGCCCAACTGGTCAGCCCATTCTTCTTCCTCCCCCTTTCTTTCTCTATGCCGGCCGCCGGCCTCCCGCCGTTGAAGGAGAAACGGAGGAGAGGGCGCCGGCAGCAAGGCGAGCTCCGCGCGGACGCGTCATGAATTTGGGGCAAAGGAGGCGCCAGAGCCCGCTGTTCCCGGCCAGAGGAGGCTTCCCGGCCGCGGTGGCGCACACATGCGCCCATGAGGCCATGGCGGAGCCGCAGCTCGCACGCGCGCCCATGAGGCCGCAGCGGAGCTGCTGCTCGCGCGCGCCGGCGAGGCCATGGCGGAGCCGCAGCTCGCACGCGTGCCCATGAGGCCGTGCGGACCGGCTGCTCGCCCGTGCCGGCGAGGCCGCGGCGGAGCTGCTGCTCGCGTGCCTGCCCGCGAGGCCACGGCGGAGCTGCTGCTCGTGCGCCCGCGAGGACGCGGCGGAGCTGCTACTCGTGCGCGTGCCCGCGAGGCCGCGACGGACCGGCTGGTCGCGCGCGCCGGCGAGGCCGTGGCGGAGCGGCTGCTCGCGTGCGCCCGCGAGGCCACGGCGGAGCTGCTGCTCGCGAGCGCCGCCATGCGTGGCCAGCTCAACGGCGGCGCGCGGCGCGGCCAGTTCGGGAGCGGCCAGCATGCTCCCGCAGAGCTGCTCGGCTCGGCTGGAGGTGGTCCGGCGGCCACAGGCACTGGCGGCTGCGACCGCGTCCTCGCCGCGACGTGCTAGCACCGGCGGCGGCGACCGGGGAGGAGAGGCGCGGGAGCTGCGATGCGCCGATAGGGAGGCACGCTGCGGTCGTGCGGAGGAAGGGCGCAGCAGCGGGGCGACGGCGTGAGCTCGACGGCCGGCGGCAGCGAGGGTGGGTTCGTCTGGGAGGCTGACGAGGACCGCGCGCGGCGGATGGAATGGACTGACCAGTTGGGCCAAGGGCAATTTGGGCAAATCATCACTTTTCTTGGCTGAAACCAGGGCGCGGTGTCTTCTGGCAATTCAAAGTGGAAACACAGTGTCCAGCAGCAACTTTGCTGATTTGGGGTGTCCACCAGCCGTCGGTGCTCATTTGGCATGTCCCGTGGCCAATTGTCCCTTTCATAAACTACAAGAGAGATATGTTAGATTTATGAACAAATTTACTTTCATTTTGTCATATGAAGAAAAGACCAAAACAAACATTGTACATCTTGAAGAGTTATACAACTTTGTAGTTGAAAACTTTTTCATTTGAATTAATTTACTCCTTCAAAATGTGCTTTGAAATTTTCTTTGTCTAGTGTAAAAAAACACTCGGCAAAGAGCTTCTTTGCCGAGTGTAAAAAAAAAACACTCGCAAAGAAGCTTCTTTGCCAAGTGTCAAAAAAAACACTCGGCAAAGAGCTTCTTTGCCGAGTGTTTTTTTTTTTTTTTGCCGAGTGCCCGAAAAAAAAACACTTGGCAATCC
This sequence comes from Miscanthus floridulus, assembly GCF_019320115.1. Taxonomy (NCBI): domain Eukaryota; kingdom Viridiplantae; phylum Streptophyta; class Magnoliopsida; order Poales; family Poaceae; genus Miscanthus; species Miscanthus floridulus. The sequence continues at coordinate 43,232,434 of NC_089586.1, read as the reverse complement.
ACTTGGCACTCGGCAAAGAGCCGGTCTCCGATTGTGCTAGTAGAATCTATTTTTAGAGGCACCTTTTTCGGTAGGGATGGTTCTATTAAATCTGTCTCTAAAAATAGTTTTAGTCTACCACTCCTGTAGAAATTGATTTTAAACGTGGATGAAATTTCCGGCCATCTTTAGAAATGCTAGCTATTTTTAGAGGCCACTGGCAAGTCAAATCATCTCTAGAAATGTCATTTGTAGGGTGCTTAACAGACGCCACTAGAAATGAAGGCATGCAGTTGGGAATTTCAGCCCTCTCTAGAAACAGATTTCTAGAGGCAATTAACAATTTGGTCCGCCACTAAAATTAGGTGCTATACAATAAAATTTATATATTTTTCAAATCAAGTCAAATGAAGACAAATTTTATATTAAATTTGTAGTACTTGAGGAGATCTGTATCTTTAAAGTTGAAGACTGTTCCATTAAATCATTTAAGGCCCAAAAATAAGTTTTATTTTTTTCAAATTTCAAATATAATATTTTAAAATTTTCAAATTACCTTGAATATAGAAATGACCTAAACCAAAGCTACAGTACTCAAGACGTGGAGCTTTGTAGTTGACTACTTTTTGGTTTGAAACCATTTAGTGTCTAGGAATTTTGTTTTAAGTTTTTAGATTTTGATATTTTTTGAATTTTTAAGTACCTCGAACGAAGAAATGACCTAAACCAAAGTTATAGTACTCAAGAAGATATGTAACATTTTAGTTGATGACCTTTTCATTTGAAGTCATTTGGCCTAGAAATTCTAGTTTAAAATTGATGATTTTGTAATTCATATTTTTCTTGATTTATTCAAATGGCCTAAGATCAGTGACGAAGCCAGCGGTGGGGCTAGGGGGCTCTAGCCCCCCTATCGATCCTGAGCACGTGGAGCCCCCCTAAGCTCTCTCTTAAAATTTTATGCATATATATATTAGGTAGGAGAGGCTAAGGTTAAGAAAAGATAAAAAAAACTCTATTCTTTTGTTCAGCCTCTCCTAAATTTTTTTCTGGCTTCGTCACTGCCTAAGATGAAGACGGCTATATCAAAGCTGTAGTACTTGAAGAGATATAAAACCTTCTAGTTTAAATAGTTTTATTTGAGTTTAGGATCTCAAATATGTATTATAATATTCAGTATAGTGTATATACAAGGAATGTATGAGTCACTAGGTCAGCAGTGACCTTAAGTCACAGTCCTAAGAAAAGCATTGTCCGAGCTCGTGGCTGCACACGTGTATTTCGTATGAACCGCGTGACTTATCACTTATGACTTGCCACGCGGAGTTTGCTGGAGGCCTTTTCTTGGGTTGAATTTTTTTTTTCTATTTTTCAGCCCGATTTACAAACTTTGGAAAACAATTTCTAGAGGGCTGCCTCTAGAAATCAATTTCTAGACTAGAGGTAGAGATTGATTTTTTTGAGACGGCTAAATAGATGGGGGGGGGGGGGGGGGGGAAAAGGTAATGAGATGCACTGGAGTCAGGACTCCTCTAACAATAATCAGGCATCAAACAGAAGTACATCTCCTCAGTGCGTCAAAGGCAACAAACAGAATAGGCTGCATAAACATAGCGCTGATTCGTCTGAACATTTACATACAGCCACTTCAATTGCGCAAACACATCGCTTCTCGGAAGCCTCGTAGGCAGAAGCAAGATAGATAAGAGCAGGAAAACCCAAAAGGTCGGTTCTTTGATGATCCCTTCCAAGAGAGTAGGCAAAAGAAAAGGAAGAAACCAGAAAGAAAGGTGATACAAGCTCAGAAGACATTTTCTTCCTCACAGCACATCAACATCACTGGAAGTGTCTAAGAGGTAAACACTCAACACTCAGTTACCGTCCTCTTCCGGCCTGATGCTGTTAGCTGCAAGGGGAATGTGAGGTCATCAGCAATCTGAAGGCAGTCAAGGTAATGGAAGATATGGTCAGTGAGTTAGAGATACTGACAGATGAAGAGAGGTCAGATGTCTTCAGAACTCGCAGCCTCTTCACCGAAGAAACAAACATCCTGCAGGTATCGGCTATCATACTAGTAAGTCTGTTTTGCAGTAAACAAACCTATAACTGAAAGTGACAAAAATTCAACTTTAGGCAGCATTGTCTGTACAAAATAGGTATGCAAGAATTTGGAATCTAGTCGATCAGATCGGCAATATAAACCTCGTTACTGTCCTGTTGTACTAGTCTGAAATTATAAATGGTAGCTTATAGGCACTTCTATCAGATTTTAACACATCTATATTGTTTATTATCCCTACACACAGTTTGATGTATCGCTCAAATGCTGACAAGGAGGAACACTTACCCCCAGGGGACATCACCAACCAGCACCCTATCACCTTCATAATCCTCATAAACCAGAGTGTATTCCCCAGTTCCATCTAGTAAACCCGATATTGCCACCTCTTCCTGTGAACACTCCTTCGTGCCGGCATCCAGAGGGTCTCGTTGTGCTACACATAGAAATATAAGAATTCAGCAAATTGCATCAGACACAGACCAAACAACTTGACCATTCAATAAAACTACTAAAAGTTACTTAGCACAGAAACAACTTTATGGTTTCTTGGTTAAGTACAAGGGGAAAGTCTGAACATATACTTACCATAAATAAAGTTATAATAAATAAAGGTCAACAACAAAGGTTCATAGTACCTGCAAGAAGCCTCCGGAATAACTTGTCAACAGACAGAGACAGCTCGTCGTAACTGCCAAGGGCATTCAGATCGATTTTTCTACCAATAGGGATGCCATCCATGTTAATCTTTACAAATGGAGCTCTTTTTGTAGTCTGTTCAGGTTTGTCTGCTTTCTTCCCATTCTGATGTTCAAGGGATGCTTTGCTAGAGGTAGCCAGATTTCTTCTGAATGCACGAACCGGAGGCCACCCAATAACCGGGGTATTTGGAGACCTGAAGTTGGACCATGAAACGGCGAGACATGAGAATGAAGCAGAGTAGTTAATTATTGGACAAAGAACTACAATTGGCAGACACAGAAGTTCCTGCTAGTGAATGCATATACAGACATGCATTATGATACGCTGATAGATGAAAAATTGTAGACCGGTTGCTTCCTGGAAATGATTCGTGTTTAGAACAGATACTAAGGGCTCGAAATCTAAAGGTTTGTGGCGTTCTGTAACAGAAGTAACATATACCCGTTTATTACCATTATTTTCCTTTTCCAAACTGAATTAGCTAGAGACAGAGCTCCTGTTGGCATTCTGTTGGAAATGATTCATGGTCTTAGGTTTTTCAGGCTGAATAGCTCCTAATGTACACAACCTAAACAAAGTTATGCTTGTGGGAACACAATATGGTTAACTTCTGGCCATGAACCAGAGTACTAAACAGAGAGAGGCAAGATGCCACTGCGGACTAGGGACAAATGAAAGAACAGAGCACAGGGTCAAAAACACTGCATCCCTCATAAATGGGAGGAGCTCCAGCTCCATGCATATACATGGAGCAGGAAGATGCAAACAAGCCCCTTGAATCCTGGATTGTATTGCCATGAATTGAATGAGCAGCTGCAGTGCAGTGCAGGAGATGGAGCCACCTCCCTCTTAAACTCATGCCGGGGCAGACGGGAAGAATAAAGAAATCATTGGAGGCATAAGATTTCGAACAGGACTACTATGCCAACTCTTGCTGCTAAAAAGGCTGGTAAGAAAAAGAATTCCTTGCGGAATTTGGCATGTGAGGTGTCATGATTGATTCCCACCTTTGCCTTGCCTGGGAGGCGTTGTTGGTGGATGCAAGCCGGGCATTCTCTGTAGCCGCTGCTGGGGACCCCTTTGCCTTGCCTGCACAAGAACAAGGAGAAAGAAACAAGAGGAGTACATGCTGAGAACTTTTCACTTTCATTGCAACTGACTCAAAAACAAAGGAAGAAACAAACATACACAACTTTATGCAGAACAAGATCATAGGATCAAACAGAATGAACGGAGGGTGCATTCATGGGATCTCAGTTCAATTTGCAAAGTCTCAACTGCTTAGCTCATACTACTACTATGAAATAAAAAGAATTTACTTACAACTGCTGTGTGCTATGAAAGAACAGTTGTTCACCACACAAACGTATTGTTGCAAATGTATAGGCTCCTCTATAGGTGTTGATTGAAAAATAGGAATCTCTGAAACCAGACTCTACATATTTTTTGAACTTGATCAACTCCTCTGTAAGCTAAGTTTGTGAACCAAAAAAAATATATCAAACGCGCTGTGCTCATATGTGTCAAGCGACAACTTTTCAAGAACTTTTCTGCTTGAACGCTCTTAATTATTACCTAAGAGCTTAAATTTGAGTGAGCAAAGATATCCCTGTTCGCTGATGCTGAAATTTGAATTATGCTGATGTTTATGCTGAAATGTTGTGAGATGAATCAATCACTATTCCATTACTGAAAAGTAGTTCCGAATAAGCTAAGCGAATAGGACAACGTTCTCATCGTATTTCAAGAGTTATTCGTAAGACTAGCTAGCACTCTGTTACCTAATAATGCAATGCAAGCAAATGAAGAACTAACATTTGACTGGAATGTTACTACTGAGACTAGTGAGAGCTGCAGTGTGAGAATTCCAGGTACGTTTTTTTTCCCTGTTATAAGACCATGATCCAAAGAATAAGATGGTACATGCATGGTAGCATCCATGTCCAATTGGAACCGTGCTGGGCGTACCTGGTGAGCGGGGCGAGAAAGCTGGGGCGGAGTAGCCGAGAGAGAGCATGGAGGTGTCGACGGCAGCAGCAGCAGCAGCAGCAGCAGCAGAGCGCATCTCCTTGTCTCTGGCCGACAGCATTCTCCAGGCGGCGGCGGGTGGCAGCCCAGCCCCAGCTTGCTCCTCCTCCTCCTCCTCCGGGGAGGCCGAGGCTGAGCTGAAGCGTCTCCTCGTCGTCGCCCTGGTCGCTCGGCCTCGGCTCGCCCATCCAGTTGCGAAGGGTCTTGCTGGTCTCTGGTGCGTCCCCCATCTCTGCAATCCTCCTTCCTGCGATCTCTTCTCTCCTCTTCTCTCTTCTCTGTCTCCAAGTTGGCAAGCACACTGCACGAGCGAGACGGTGTGCGCGGCTGAAGATGGTGGGCAGGGCTAGCTACTCTTATAGTACCCTGCAGTGCAGGAAGAAGGAAACAGACCAGGGGACGAAGGCAGGCAGAGTTATTACAGGAAGGACAAACAAAACAAGAGCAAGAAAAGAGAGCTTGTTAAAGAAAAAAGAAATGTGTGTGTGAAATCACTAGTGACCTCTGCTGCCTTGGTACGCCTCCAATTCCCACCTCGTGTTCTATGTTCGGACGGAATGAACAGAACAGCTAGCCAGGCCAAAGAGAAGCCAACAAAAAATGATCGAGGAGGCGGCGGCAAGCAAGCAAGCAAAGCGGCTGCTGCCGTGCGCGAATGGACTTGGGGAGCTCGCTCGCTCGCTCGTGAACCACGCACTCGCCAACGCGCAGCAGCAGCAGCTGTTGGTCGCTAGTGGAGACGGACAAGTTAGCAAGAAGACGATGGAAAGCAGGGAGCTCCGGCTCGGGAGGGAGATTCCGGTCCGCGGGGCTAGAACTAGAAACGGGAATGGAGCTCGGCACACGCCAACGCGCTGGGTGCCGGTGGTGCCGGGTGGGGTGGTCGATGATTCATTCATTCATGAGCATCTATAGCTGCCGCTGCTGTCCAGCTACTATCATCATGCAGGTCCGCACGGAGACCCTCTCTCTCCTCTGAAATGCTGAGGTAGCAGCAGCAGGCGCTTGCTAGTTAACCCTTCTCTGTTAGCAGAGGAGAAGAAAGCAATGTCGGTTAACAGCTGAGACGATTGATCAGTCACTGACGGCGATGGTAAACGGTGCTCGTACCAGTCGAAGAGAAGAGGAGGAGGAAGCGACAGGAGACGACAAGAGGGATAATTAGGCGTGCAGGCGGCCAAGATTTGCTCGATCCCAGCTTTTGGCCGGGCTCCCGTGCTACTCTACCAGAGACAGCGAGACACACGCGCATCCTTCGCGTCTTTTCGTGCTCTCCCCTGACCTCTCCCATCTCTTGTCTCTGTCTACCCCCTCTCGCCCTCTTCTCTCCCACCTCCCCAGTTAGCACTGCACAGCCACAGCAGGCAGGCCAGCAGAGCAATGCGCGCGTTGGGGTGCGAGCCGCGCCTTGCTGTCGCTGTTCCCCTGGGAGCTCAGCAGAGCTCAGGACTCAGGAGGAGCAGAGCAGGAGGCAGGAGGCAGGAGGCAGGAGCAGGAGGGAGGGCTCCTGCGCGCAGGACTGAAAAGGTTTACAGTGGCCAGGCAAAGGTGACAACAAACAAAATATGCTTTGCTTTATTTTCGTTCCTTCTTTCCTGCCGTGCCGACGGTCATGGAAACGGTTGGGTGCTTGGCTCAAGAAAGCTGCCATTTTTTCTCAGTTTCATATGCCCCGGGGTCAGCTTACAGCTAGCTGCCTGTGTGTCCCGTTGGCCCGTTGCATGTGCCTCTGCAATGCAATGCTTACAGTTAGTTCACGAGATCGATCAGAAACAGAGAAATGCAGCACAAGACGGGATTCGTAATTATGCATTGAGTTTGACTGCCGACAATAGGCTAACCTTTGACTTGGATGATTTGATGGCATCGAACTTATATATAAAGATTAATAAAGACTAAACTGCATGGCCGATCCTGTTTGGACGTGTCATTCGTGGTTCTTGTACTCACAAATTGCACCATCTTGATCCTCAAACTTGTTAGAGGATGTCACATCGGGTTCTCTCGTACTCTGAAATTGCATCGTTTTAGGCCGTTAATCTATGTGTTGGGTCTCAGTGGCCATCCAAATGGGTCTAGGCCGTGCCCACGCGCTGATGTGGCACGTTGAGTGTTTGCTAGCATGGAGATGACTTGTGAGGCCGGCCTGACAGGTGCGGGCCAAGATAAGACCGGATTGCCTCACACAATACTAGATTGGAGGGAATTACGTGTAAGATGGCCTAAACATATAAAAATAGATGAACATTTATAGACTTCTTAGGGTTTGTTTCACCTAAAAAACTATCTTCTTCTTCATGGGCAGTGGGCATCAATGGCTGGGTAGAGCTTTGCAGTCTATTAGTGCTCGCGGACGACTAAGCTGGGCCGGTTGGTGGCTGGCGAGAAGCGCTAGGCGGCGTTGACGACATTGGCTATGGTAGTGCGACACAGAGGGAGGTAAGTGACAGCGTAATTTGGACGTCGAAAGACAAGTATACCTGTATTAGGAAAGTTAAATGTAGCAAGTACATGTTTTCAAATACTACTACTGAATGATTCGAGTGGACCAGAGGCGATCGAAGATATGATACTCCTACATAGGAGTGCATGGCAGGGCATGCAACTGTAGTGTGCGTCTCTGAAGATGCTCTGCCATCCACGAATATGGGACTGTGTTTGCTACTGTAGGGCAGCATGCAAAAAAGCGGCAGCATATATGCTACGCTACAGTCACGTACGCGTACCCTCACTTTTTAGGGGCCCCTACTTTAGTATTTCTTTTGGAAGTATGGTAAGGTTTTCTGGTTTTGAACGAAGCTGCACTGGCCTCCTGGAGTCTGGATTGGATACATATCTAGTAGTCTAAGCCCTTGTTTAGTTCCACCCCAAAATCCAAAAAGTTGCTACAGTACCTGTCACATCGAATGTTTACGGCCCGTGCATGGAGCATTAAATGTAGACGAAAAGAAAAACTAATTGCACAGTTTGGTGGGAAATTGCGAGACGAACGTTTTAAGTCTAATTAGTCAATGTTTAGACACTATTTGTCAAATAAAAACAAAGGTGCTACAGTAGCCCCAAAATCCAAATTTCGCGAACTAAACAAGGCCTTAAGGATAATGAAATGAAAGGCATCGGTACAAAGTGGAAATAGTAGTATATAACGGCCATTAGGTACTTGATGAGAGGGTTAATGAGTGACCAGAGCATTCCTGCATTCTCAACTTCGTCAAGCCGGAGTGCGGACGCTCCCACCCGCAACCCTAGCGACCAGGCAATCCCCGCTGCCACCGGCGGCCGCCTTCCAGGCGTCAGCGTCCCCTCCCCCTCCCCTACCTTCCCCACCCCATCAATCGACGCGGGATCCGGCGTAGGAGCAGATTCCGCCGACTCCCCGCCCCTGCCTGGCGTCCCGACGCCTGAGGCCGGCTGAAAGGTCTTTGGTTGGAGAAGGGGTGAATAGCTAATTAAAAATTTCTACAAAAACACTTAACAAACCGGTTAGACAATTATAAGACGAAGCAAGTGTTACGCTAGCCTACTAAAAATGCAAGCCACCTACCACAATTCTAGTTTCTATAGTTTCTATCCACACAATGACTATGTCACTACACTAAGTTAGTGTGCTCTAAAAGACTAACTAAAGAACCACACTGACCAAACTAACAAGCTCTCACAACTAGCTACACTAAAGAACTTGATTTTGTTCATTCACTTGATAATGTACTAGCCACTTGATTTTGTTCATTGTCATGAGAACCACTCGCACAAGCTTGATTTGTATTATTTTGCACATTTGAGTTAGAGAGCACTTGCACTTGATCATCTTCATCATCATTCACTTGCCTAGGCCTCAATTCACCAATATCCATGTTCTTCATGGCATTTGAAAGTTGAATGCATCTAATATCTTCCAAGTTCTCATTCTCTACTTGTGAACCATTGGTTTCATCAAATTCAACATCATGAACTTCCTCAAGAGTACCACTATCCAAATTTTAAACTCTGTATGCTTTGCTTGTAGTGGAGTAGCCAAGTAGGAATCCTTCATCACATTTCTTGTCAAACCTACCCAATCTAGTGTCTTTCTTCAGGATATAACATTTGCAACCAAAGACCCAAAATTATGCAATGTTGGGCTTTCTACCATTCAAGAGCTCATATGGTGTCTTCTCTTTCAATGGGTGACAATAGAGGCGGTTGCTACAATAGCAAGTCGTGTTGATAGCTTCGGCCAAAAAAGATTGACTCATATTGTACTCACTAAGCACAGACCTTGTCATATTAATGAGTGTTCTATTCTTCCTCTCAACAAGGCCATTTGATTGTGGAGTGTACTTGGCCGAGAATTGATGTCTAATTTCAAATTTATCACACAACTCATCAATTCTAGTGTTTTTGAACTCACTACCATTATCATTTCTAACTCTTTTGATGGTTGTTTCAAACTCTTTGTGAATGCCCTTGACAAATGATTTGAATATTGCAAACACATCACTTTTGTCCACTAGAAAGAATATCTATGTGTATCTAGTGTAATCATCCACTATCACAAAGTCATATTTGTTACCACCAATGCTAGTATATTGTGTTGGTCCAAAATAAATCCATGTGCAATAACTTAAATGATTTACCAGTGCTCATCATGCTTTTCTTAGGATGGGTGTTTTCAACTTGTTTGCCGGCTTGACAAGAGCTACAAAGCTTATCTTTCTCAAACACTACATCTTTCAAACCTCTAACCAAGTCATGCTTAACCAATCTATTCAATTATTTCATTCCAACATGACCAAGCCTTCTATTTCATAATCAACCCATGCTAGACTTAGTGAACAAACATGTAGATAATTTAGCTTCACTAGCATTGAAATCAACCAAGTATAGATTCTCATATTTAAAGCCTTTGAAGATCAAATTAGAGCCATCTACACTTATGATCTCTACATCATCTACCCCAAATATGCATTTGAATCCAAGATCACACAATTGAGCCACGGATAGCAAATTAAAGTTTAAGCTCTCTACTAGTAATACATTGGATATGCTCATGTCATTGAATATTGCAATCTTACCAAGCCCTTTGACCTTGCATTTATCATTGTCACCAAATGTGATACTATCATAACCATCATTGCCATTGGTGTTGATTGAGTTGAACATTCTTGCATCACTGGTCATGTGTTGAGTGCACCCACTATCAAGAACTCAATGCCTTCCTCTGGCTTTGTAATTGACCTACAAAAGAAGATCAATTCTTTTTAGGTACCTAAAATTACTTAGGTCCTTGAAGGTTAGTGATCAAGCTCTTTGGCACCCAAATGGCTTTCTTCTTTGAGCCCATCCATGGTTTACCAATGAACTTAGCCTTGACACCATTTGCACCTTTGGTAAGCACATAGAAGGAATCAAGCTTAATGGAGGAAACATTAGCTTGTGACTTCTTGTTCATGCACTTTTGCTCACATGATCAACTTGCCTACAACTAGTGTAAAACCGACCATTGTTCTTCACAAAACTAGTTTTATGAGGAGCAAAAGCCGCCTTGCCTTTCTCGGGGGTATAGTCTAATCCCTCTTTGTAGAGAGAAGCTCTTTGGCTACCCAAGCACATAAGCAAGCGGTCCTCGCCACCATAGGCCTTAGCCAAGGTGTGAGTGAGCTTATTGACCTCCTTCTTGAGGTTCTCATTCTCAACTATTAGTGAGACATCACAAGTGAAACCATCACTACTTGATGAGGTGGAAGTAGAAGTACTACAAGAAGGGTTAGCAGGAGCAACAATGATAGGCATAGATAATGATTCATCAATTATATCACAAGTTAAGCCTACATTGCAAGTCTCTACATGCTTCTTTTTATTTTGCTCATCAAGCAAAGAGGAATGAGTCCTTTTCAAGCTTTTTGTGAGCCTTTCCAAGCTTCTCATGGGCTTCCTCTAGCCTCTCATAAGATACACTGAGCTCATCAAAGAGTTGCTTAAGGGCTTTTAGTTACTTACGCAAGCTTTTGCATTCCCTTCTCTTAATACCAAAGTGTTCTTTAGCATCTTCTAGCATGTCAAGTAGTTCATCCTTAGTAGGTTCATCATCATCACTATCACTATCATTTTCATTATCATGTTCTTCATCACTTCCATCATCACAAATTTGTACCTTAGTGGCCTTAGCCATGAAGCATGATGGAGTATCGAAGAGAGAAGGCTTCTCATTGATAGCAATGCTTGTAAGTGCCTTCTTCTTGATGGTCTTGTCATCATCACTCTTAGTCATCATCACTTGAGGAAGCATCGCTATCCCTAAGTGACCACATATGAACCACCCTCTTCTTCTTGAAAGGTCATCTTGTTCTTCTTCTCTTTTTTTCCTTCTTGTCCTTCTTGTTCTTCTTGTCATCATCTTTGTCACTATTGTATGGACATTGAGCAATGAGATGATCTTTGCTTCCATAATTGAAGCACCTTCTTGACTCTTCTTTGTTCTTGTATGAAGATTTCTTCCTTCTAGCATGATAGTCTTTCTTCATCATGAACTTGCCAAATCTCTTGACAAAGAGAGCCATCTTCTCATCATCCCATGAGCCATCATATTCACTTGATGTATCTTGATGTGCCTTGCCCTTGGATGATGTGGCCTTGAATGCCACGCTCTTCTTCTTCTCATCCTTCTTCTCTTCTTTCTTCTCCTTCTTTTCTTCCTTCTCATTATCATCTCTATATGTATCATCGGTCATTATATCTCCCAATACTTGGTTTGGTGTCATGATGTCCAAACAACTCCTCACTAGAATACTGACCAATGTGCCAAATCTTGAAGGCAAACATCTCAAGAACTTGTGGGAGAAGTCCTTGTCCTTCACCTCTTCTCCAAGTGCTTTAAGATCATTGACAAGCACTTGAAGCCTATGGAACATCTCCGGCACACTCTCATCCTCCTTCATCTTGAAGCTTGCAAACTTCTCTTTGAGAATGTATGCCTTTGCACCCTTCATGGCTTGAGTGCCCTCAAATGATTCCTTCAATTTCTTCCATGCCTCATGATCTCTCTCAATGTTCTTGATTTGCTCAAATGTTCTCTTATCCAAAGCATCATGGATGGCACTAAGAGCAATGTCATTATTTTGGAGTAGTATTTCTTCGGTGGTGGTGGGACCCTCTCCATCTTTAATCTCAATCTTTGTCTCTACCACCTTCCAAACCTTCCTATTGATTGACTTGATACAAGTTGTCATCTTAGCTTTCCAATAGGGATAATTTGAGCCATCAAATTGGGGTGGCTTCTTGGTGTTGTTGATTTGAGCCATTTTTACAACGAAGGTTGTTAAGCCTCAAATCATGGTGACCTCGGCTCTGTTACCACTTGAAAGGTCCTAATGGCTAGAGGGGGAGAATAGCCTATTAAAAATTTCTACAATAACACTTAACAAACCGGTTAGACAATTATGAGGTGAAGCAAGTGTTGCGCTAGCCTACTAAAAATGCAAGCCACCTACCATAATTCTAGTTTCTATAGTTTCTATTCACATAATGGCTATGTCACTACACTAAGTTAGTGTGCTCTAAAAGACTAATTAAAGAGCCACACTAACCAAACTAACAAGCTCTCACAACTAGCTACACTAAAGAGCTTGATAACTAGTTTACGATAATGTAAAGAGAGAGAGAAAGATAGTTATACCACCGTGTCGATGAGTAAACCAATCAATCACAAGAATCAATATCAATGAAGACCAATCACCTCGGAATCAAATGATGACACAATAATTTATACCGAGGTTCACTTGCTTGTCGATAAGCTAGTCCTCATTGTGGTGATTCACTCACTTAGAGGTTCACGCGCTAATTGGCATCACACGCCAAACCCTCAATAGGGTGCCGCACAACCAACACAAGATGAGGATCACATAAGCCACGAGCAATCCACTAGAGTACCTTTTGGCTCTCCACTGGGGAAAAGGTCAAGAACCCCTCACAATCACCATGATCGGAGCCAAAGACAATCACCAACCTTTGCTCAATGATCCTCGCTGCTCCAAGCCGTCTAGGTGGCGGCAACCACCAAGAGTAACAAGCGAATCCTGTAGCAAAACATGAACACCAAGTGCCTCTAGATGCAAACACTCAAGCAATGCACTTGGATTCTCTCCCAATCTCACAAAGATATTGAATCTATGATGGAGATGAGTGGGAGGGCTTTGGCTAAGCTCACAAGGTTGTTATGTCAATGCAAATGGCCAAGAGAGAGAGAGCTTGAGCCAGCCATGGGGCTTAAATAGAGAGCCCCCACGAATAGAGCCATTGTACCCCTTTACTAGGCACAACATAGGGTGACTGGACGCTCTGGTCAGATCGACCAGACACAGAACCCCAGTGTCTGGTCGCCCGATGCTTGCCACGTATCATCTGCTTCAAATGCTATTTGCCTAATCTCAACAGTCAAGTGATGACCGAACACCCTGCTCGAAGTGATTAGACACACCAACACCATCGTCCGATCGTTTCTAGTAAGGTACCAGAAGCGAAAAATCACGATCGGACGCATCCGGTCATTGCTGACCAGACTCGCCCAATGTCTGATCACTCAACGTCTCCTCTATACGCTGCCATGTCAGTGGGACTAGACGCACCCACTCAGCATCCGGTCACTAAGTGACCCAGCGTTCGGTCGAAGACCGACGCTAGCGTCTTCACTGCTTCAACTGACCAGACGTAGGACCCTAGTGTCCGGTCACTGCGTGACCAGCATGACTATCTTCTTCACCCTTGCTCAAATGTGCCAACCACCAAGTGTATCACCTTATGCACATGTGTTAGTGAGAGCGAATAGGTCTCGAGGATTGATTGATAGATTAGCAGTAGTATAGGGTACAATATATATAGGCAAGGATCAGTAGGGTTTATAGAAATACCCAATCAACGGTGATCCTTGCCTTATTAATGTAATCTATCTATCTTAACCCCTAAGGCAGCCAGCCTAATAGGCTAGGCGCCAGGCCCAAGGCCAGCCCATTAGGGCGCCTATTCTAACAATTAGCATATTTTCACAAACATTTTCAAAGGTGTTAGCACTCCACTAGATCCTAAATGCATATGCAATGAGTTAGAGCATCTAGTGGGACTTTGATAACCGTATTTCAATACGAGTTTCACCCCTCTTAATAGTATGGCTATCGATCCTAAATGTGATCACACTCACTAAGTGTCTCGATCACCAAAATAAAATAGCTTCTACCATTTATACCTTTGTCTTGAGCCTTTTGTTTTTCTCTTTCTTCTTTTCAAGTCCAAGCACTTGATCATCACCATGGCATCGCCATCATCATGTCATAATCTTTATTTGCTTCACCACTTAGAATGCGCTACCTATCTCATGATCACTTTGATAAACTAGGTTAGCACTTAGGGTTTCATCGATTCACCAAAACCAAACTAGAGCTTTCACCGGCTTCCCTGCCTCCGACCCCTAGCCAAGCAAGCTCCAGTACATCTCGCGGCCATGTGCCTTAGCACATGGGGCCTACACCATCCTCACTGGCGCTGACATTGCGGCCGCCACCGGTGACCCCACATGCGTCGACAACAGCCTCCATCGCTAGCACCCTCCTGTCCCCTACGCCACTAGGGGAGGGGACACTACCTCGGCCACCTCACACATGTGTGAGATGGCCCAATCTGGCAAACCCACACTGCGAGGACTGGAGGATGCCGTCGCTGCCACAATCGCTCAGCATGCAGGAGCCGGAGCTGGAGTGAGCCCTGCTTTCGTGGCCGTAGACATTGCCGTGGCGCTGCCAGATGCTTCCCACTCCTCCCTCTCACCGGCCGTGGCACCGTTCTTCCTAGGTTGCTCCTTGGGAGGGCGCACAAAGATACGATAGTGGGCGGACAACGACGGTGAGGAGACCGATGATGACCACCCCGCAACCTACCTAGAGGCTGCTCGTCGTCTAACGAAGCTAGCCACTGCATCCCCCGTGCGTGCCTAGGCTTACGTGGCTCTAGGGCGCGGCGGGGCAGATGCTGGACAAGGACCTATCAAGAGGTAGAGGAGACATAGGTGGCCGTGCCCTTAGCTGGTGCATGGCCTGTCTGCTCCTCCAGTGGATGGTCGGGTCCATTCCTGCCAACACCTCGGCTCCCACAGACGGATCTCCACCTGCAACACCGATGGGTGGTAGGAGATCCTACCCCGATAGGAGGCTAGAACTATGGCTACCTCAGTTGAGCCTCATCATGGCCCTGGTCCGCGCACTCGAAAGATACCCGTGCAGCTACACGACTAATGCTTCAACTGCCTATCCTACTCGCACTGAGTAGCGACTTGTCGGTTGCCACGGCACTATCTGTGCTGCCGTGGTTTCGGTCACCTCGCCAAGGACTGCAACTGGTCCAAGTCGGCACCAAAGGGTGGTGGCCTGCCTTGTCACTCAGCTTGTGCCGACAGCCCACCGACCTTCCAGCACGCATCCCTCGGTAGTCCTTCAACCACATATAGGACCATCTAGGGTGCCGTGGGAGGTGTCGATGGCATTCATCATCGGAGACAATGTAGGCGCCGACGTGAGCCAATGATGGACATTAGCATGGGCGCGTCTACCGATGATGGCACTACTTCGACTGCCTCATGTTGCTTCCTTGAGCCAAATCCACTGGTGGAAGCGTTATGCGAGAGCGCAGGGCCTCTCGCTTGGGTCATCTCAGTTGACCTGATGCTAGACGAGCTTGCCGCCTCGCTCGTCGCAAGCCGACCAACGGTCACACCAGTGCCTCAGGAGGTTCAAGCTTAGTTGGTGGACACCAGTCCTATGGCGATGACTCCTCAGTGCACGACGGACTCGCCTGTGTTGTCGCCTATGCAGGGTTCGTCTCCGTATATGGGACAACCCGTTTGTCTCGGGTGCTGAGGCGCTAGGGGAGGATGGCGAGCTCTGTCCACCTAGGTTTGAGATGGCCAACCCTTCTACGCCGATGAAGGATGGCCAGCCAGACAACCAAACCACACTCGACCCTAGCGACGTGATGCCCACGCCATGCGAGGCTGCTCGGCGCCTCGCACGGTTTACTGAGGAGGTACAGCTCAAGCAAAGGTCACCCTTAATCGCCACTCCACCAAGACAGAAGGCGGTAACTAGAAGGCCCCCGCCTACTCAAAGCAGATGGATTGCCGCTCGATCGTCGATGCACATACCGACCTCCAAAGCGGGGGGAGGTACTCCTTATGAAAAGGATGGCCAACTTGTCACAGGGGACACCAACTTCATCCGCGTCCAAGCGAGCATATGATGCCATCTTCATAGGGAATTTGACATCGAGCCAAGTTGCAGCTCTGGACGAGTTATTTCTAGTGACCAACAATAGGGCTGGTAGAAGAGCCACTCGTACCCTGGCGCGCTCTTCTCGGCTGATGGAGTAGGAGTGCACACATCAAAGCTTGGCTATGTAACATTCATGTAATATCTAAATTTGAATTTATATACTAGGAAGGTCAACATGTAGACCTCCTAGGGTGCTCGTCAGAGTGCATCGTTTGTATGGTTCGACCCTTCTTCTTAATTATAATGATGCATAAATCTTTTGCGTATTTGAGGAAAAAATGAGAGGGTTAATTTGCAAATTAAGGTACTTGATGAAATAGTATAGCACTAGTAATGCCAGCATACAAAGCATGGTGGTTGGTTCAGAGGAATCATTGCATCTGCATGCGCTTATTTCGTTGCAACTACCTCGGCTCAGCTCGCATCGCATGGTGGCATCAGAGAAATCTTGGCCGGTTGCCTCCCTCATGGAATCATCTCTCTCTCTCTCTCTCTCTCTCTCTCTGTCTCTCTCTCTCTCTGCAACTGCAATCCGCATGCATGCTTCATGGTGGTCTCTGGCCTCTGCTGCTGGTCATGGTCCCCCACATCTTTGGGCGGCCACCGTTGCGATTTTTTTTTAATTTTAACACTTTTTCAAACTTAATTTTAAATCTAACACTCTCGGTTTTTTTAACTAACACTTTTGGCCACGCCTATTGCCCTAGCGCGGCCAAATGAGGGCTGATGTGGCGGCGACCAGAAACGCTAGCCGCTGACATGGCAGAGCTCTGTCGCGCCACCGATCTTAGCACGGCAATGCTGTGCCCTGATCCATGGCGTGGCAGAGCCGAGTATAACCTCCACCGCGGCCAGTCTCGTTGGCCGAGCAGCAAAGCGGCCTACCGCCCACGCCTACCTTTGCCCGCACCTGTTCGCCTGCCTTCGCCCGCGCCTGCCCGCCGTCTACCGCGTAGCGTGAGCCCACGCCAGCTAGCCCGCCCGCGCCAACTAGGCAGCCAGGCCGCCGACCGCCGGGTGTGGCCGCTGTGCCCGCACGCCGGCGCGCCTCCCCCTCCGGTCACGCACGGCGGCTGCCCTATGCCCACGCCTCCCAGCCCGGTCTTACGCGCTGCAACGAGGTACTCCACTAATATAGTTAGCACAGTTAATAAAGTTAGTAAAATTATTAAAGTATAATTAGTATAGTTAGTAAAGTTAGTTAGTTAAGTTAGTATACGTAATATAATAAGTTAGTATAGGTAGTAAAGTTAGATAGTTTAGTTTGTACAGTTATAGTATCCCTTGTATAGATGTTAATATTTGATTAGTTAGTATAGTTATAGTTAGAAAAATATATTAATGTTAGTATGGATATTACGTACGATGATTTTGACGACTTAATGAAGTTTCTTGAAATGCTTCTGCAGATGGATTGTTGTGTTAGAGTTTTGTACGGAGGAAGTGTTAGGAGAGAGGATGGTATGTTTGAGGATATGGAAGAAGAATTGGAATGGTTTGATGAACCTCCTAGCTTCAACGACCTTTGTGTCCGTTTGAATATAAAGTTTGGCGGTGATTTCACACTAAAGGGGAGGTTTGATACTGGGAAGACTATGGCACACTATGTCCTCATGCCCTTGCGCGACCCTACTTACTGGTCCCGCTACACTAGGGTTCTCCAAGGTTCTAATGTGCCCATGGCTGAGGTGGTGGTGGAGAATGGGTACAGGATGCATGGTGTTCAGGATGGCCCATCCAGTGATGGTTTTGGAGGCAATGAAAAAGAATTAGGGGTCGAAGGGAAGCATCACATGATAACATGGATTTGGATGGTCAGTTGACGTAGGAGTAGTTTCATTCAACTACAGTAGGCTGTATAAGCAATGACTTCGATGTGAATGAGTTCGAACGGGAAGAGGAGGAGCAGGAGGAGGAGGACAGGATCGATGATGTAGTTAGCAGTGATTCAGATGATTCTAATGATGACCAAGGAGGTACAGATGCTATGGCAACAATGGCTGATGTCATGCTAGTACTGGTACATACTATGCCATTACCAGTACCAACTGAGGTTTTGCAAGGTGTCCATGCTCAGGGTAGACTAGTCATAGATTTGGCTGTAGATGATATCCCCTATGATTCATGGGCCAGAATTAGCGAAGTGCAGCAGTATGCTCTACCACCACCTTACATAGCGACTGAGCTTGAGCAACTAAGGTCCAAGAACGTACCTTCCAGGGGCGTTTCAAACTATAGGGATGTTAGCATGATGGATATGGCAGTTTGTGATACCGGTCTCTAGATGTGTAGGAATTCATTATATAACCATGAGACAGAAATCCTTAGGAAGGGGATGATATTCAACACAATGTCAGAGATGAAACTCTTCCTTCAGAACTATGCTGTGTACCACCATAGACCGTACACCATTACTCGTTTGGACCAGGAGTTGAGGTACCAATTGATATGCAAAAATGGTTGTCTATGGAGGTTAAATACACATAGGAGATAGAGTGATGGCAAGTGGAGGATAACTAAAGTTGTTGAACCCCACACTTGCCTAGACAATAGGGGGAAGGAAAATCATCAACAGCTCACTGCATGTTACCTTGCCCATCATATATTGGGGCTCATTGATGACAACAACGACATCTCGGTATCTTCTTTACAACAGTCCATATCTGGATTCGTTAGGTATGATGTGACGTACGGAAAGGCTTGGCATGCTAAGCAAATTGCTCTGGCGATTCGATGGGGGTACTTGGGAGGAAGCATACAACAGGGTGCCCCGCATCTTATGTGCAATGCATTATTACAACCCTGGCTTGAAATGGTTTGTGGACACTAGAGGGATGTTTTTTCAGGACCCATTGAGGCATGTCCTCTATCGTGTGTTCTGTTCGTTTGCACAAATGGAACATGCATTCTAGTTTTGTTGGCCAGTCATACTTATTGATGGCACTTTTCTAACAGGAAAGTACAGGGGCACCTTGATGATGGTTGCTGCTGTTGATCCTGAGGACTAGATAGTACCTGTGGCATTTGCTTTGGCAGAGGGAGAGAACAATGAATCATGGTCATGGTTCATGCGGCTTCTACATGTGCAAGTGCTTGGCCCAACTCACACTATATGTTTGATCTCCGACTGTCATGCAGGGCTTCTTAATGCTGTAGCTGAGCATATAGATGGGTTCTCGCCTCTAGTACATAGATGGTGCATGAGACACTTTGCCGCTAATTTCTGGTGGCGTCAGCGGAAGCAGGAGGTATGTGACAAGGTAAAGGCTCTATGTTGTGTACGTACAGAGCACCAGTTCAAGGAGATAAAGAGAGAACTAGACAAGATGCTAAATGCAGTGGGAAAGGCCTGGTTAGAGGCCCAGATGGAACAAAAGGCTAAGTGGGCGTTAGCATATGACGAGGGGGGTTTTAGGTATGGCATCATGACCACTAACTCCTCAGAGTCCTTCAACCGTGTATTCATCGGAGTTCAATCATTGCCTATGTCTGGAATTGTTGAGTTCTCCTTTCATAAGTGCAACGAATATTTTGTGAAGAGGTGGAAGCTTGCACAGAGGAATATAGCTGAGCAGGGGCATTTTGGAAAGGCTGGAGCTGAACATTTAAAGGAGGCCGAGGAATTGGCCAAGCAGCACATCGTCGGGCCGTATGGACCCCGCCGCCATATCTTTAGTGTACGGGGCAAGGGTGGCACAAGCCTGGGCGGTGAATGTTATGGTGGACGAAACTATCAAGTTGATCTTGAAAAGGTAGAGTGCAGTTGCAACGTCCCTCAGATCATGCATGCCCCTTGCTCTCATATGATCACGGCTTGTAGGGTTCATGGGTACAACTATAAGGATCTGCCATATATGTCACCCTTGTATCTCCATTCGAACACCATTAGTATTTGGGAGATGAGCTTCGAGCCATACCTTGACCCAACACAGTGGCCACCTTATAATGGTTATGACTACGTGCCGCATCTGGATCTAATGAAGGTAGGGAAGGGTAGGAGGAAGAAGAAGCGACTAAAGGGGGACATGGACGCTATGAGAGGGTACGACGAAGACATGTACAGTGGGGGAGACTTCAACGAGACCCATGGCAGGAATCTTTGCTCTATTTTCAAACAATCTGGCCACAAGGCTAGCCAGCATAAAAGATAGCAGGTGATTTCATATTGTGTTCGAATTGCATAACAAGTAGTTCAAATTTTGCAATGCTACATAATGTTAATATGAAAATTGTTAATTTGAATACTCCAACCCTTTGTTTATCATTTTGTAACAGGATGGCCCCTCCCATGCCACACCAGTTGATTCCCCTTCTTGATGTGGAGTACGATGACCCCCTTCTTGTACCGGATGATGAGGTTCATTACGTCATGGGACTTAGTTCATTACGTCGAACTTATATCGAACGAATATTGTCGTCGAAAACTTGTAGACTCATAAACCAAT